>NW_027193053.1:0-101000 GCF_949987515.2 Delphinus delphis
CTCAGCAATGAAATCTGTGTCATCAGGCCCTTAGCAGCACAATGAGTGGATTCATGTATGATGATTCTAACTGAAATAAGTCACACAGAAAAAGAAACATCATAAGATATCAGTAATACACGGAATGTAAACCTGGCTAGACAGGAACTGAATTACAGAACAGAACAGGGTCTCAAATTTAGAAAACCAACTTATGCTTGCTTAAGGGTAAAGGTGAGTTGGGGTGCTGCATAAAACCAGAGATTGAAATGAGCACAGATAAAGTTCCTTAAGCCAAATAAGGAATAGACAAGAGCTACTCCTTGCTCAACGAAATGGACTCAACACCCCATATTAAACGCCTAAGAATGTACCTGAGTAGTAAGTATCTTAAAACCTATGGATTGCTATGTCTCCAAAAGAGAATCAAGCATGTGTACAGGGGCATAAACGCAGCAGTGATAGGATTGGAGAGGTTCGGTGAGCAAATGAAGACCCTTTGAAGTCATATTGCATGGTACCCATTCCACGGGTTTCAAATACCCAGGTTTAAGGTATTCTTCCTTCAGCTAAAACATGCATGTGGAACCCATGTATGATCAACCATGTGAACGGGAGACGTGTTCAAATATGTCTCAGTTTTCCTCCCCTGATACTCGGGTGCAACATTCCAGACGCTTTACTAACACTCTCCCCACTTGGAGAATCAGCGCCTTTAACCTCCTGTTTGGCCCAGTTTGCAATTTCTTGGAAGATGAACAGGAGTAGCGAGAACCAATGAGAGGCTAGCTGGAGGTGTCTGGACAGGCAAATTTAACTCTCATTTCCCACCAGGAAGAGGAATTAACCAAAGGCTCAGCGTGCCGTGCCGGAACCAGATTAGGGCCTGAAGCCATCCTGCGGTGTTGCGGCCAGGTCACAAGAAAGCGAGTTGAAGAAAGGAGCTCAGGGGCACTGTAATTCACAAACCTGCAGAGTTATAAATGACAGCTATTGTCCAAAAATAGACTGAAGTAAGGCTGCCAAGAGGACTTCAAAGCGGGGCAGAATTGCAGGAAACCGATTTCAGGAGGTAGACTGGAATTGCATTGAAAGCATAGGAAAAGAGGCAGAACGTCCACAATGATGCACTTGGCCAAAAAGGGCGTATGCGTTTTTTCCTGAATATATTCAGGAAAAAACGCATACGCCCTTTTTGGCCAACCAAGCAAGCTTGCAAAGGAAATCTGCACTACAATGAAGTCTCACTTCCCCCCGGTCAAAAGGGCCATCTGAAAAAAGTGTAAAATCCAGAAAGGCAGGACAGGCCATGGAGAACTGGGAGCCTTGTTATGCTGATGGGCGGGATGTAAATTGCCAACAACCACTCGGGAGAAGTGTATGGTGTTTCCTGAAACATCTAAAAAACAAAGCAACAGAACCTAGGGCACTTCCACTTATGGTCCTATAGCTTAGGGAAATTAAAATCAAAAAGACACAGCCACCCCAAAGTTTGGGACGGCTCTGTTTACAAGAACCTCGTTTACAGTACAAGTTCAACATCGCAGAAAGTGAAAAATGGATAAAGAAGTTGTGGTATTCACTTACAAAGCAATATCACTGAGCAATGAAATCTATGTCATCAGGCCCTTAGCAGCACAATGAGTGGATTCAGGTATGATGATTCTAACTGAAATAAGTCACACAGAAAAAGAAACATCATAAGATATCAGTAATACACGGAATGTAAACTTGGCTACACAGGAACTGAATTACAGAACAGAACAGGGTCTCAAATTTAGAAAACCAACTTATGCTTGCTTAAGGGGAAAGGTGAGTTGGGGTGCTGCATAAAACCAGAGATTGAAATGAGCACAGATAAAGTTCCTTAAGCCAAATATGGAATAGACAAGAGCTACTCCTTGCTCAACGAAATGGACTCAACACCGCATATTAAACGCCTAAGAATGTACCTGACTAGTAAGTATCTTAAAACCTATGGATTGCTATGTCTCCGAAAGAGAATCAAGCATGTGTACAGGGGCATAAACGCAGCAGTGATAGGATTGGAGAGGTTCGGTGAGCATATGAAGACCCTTTGAAGTCATATTGCATGGTACCCATTACACGGGTTTCAACTACCCAGGTTTTAGGTATTCTTCCTTCAGCTAAAACATGCATGTGGAACCTAGAGTATGATCAACCATGTGATCGGGAGACGTGTTCAAATATGTCTCAGTTTTCCTCCCCTGGTACTCGGGTGCAACATTCCAGACGCTTTACTAACACTCTCCCCACGTGGAGAGTCAGCGCCTTTAACCTCTTGTTTGGCCCAGTTTGCAATTTCTGCGGAAGATGAACAGGAATAGCGAGAACCAATGAGAGGCTAGCTGGAGGTGTCTGGATGGGCAAATTTAACTCTCATTTCCCACCAGGAAGAGGAAATAACCAAAGGCTCAGCGTGCCGTACCGGAACCAGATTAGGGCCTGAAGCCATCCTGCGGTGTTGCGGCCAGCTCAAAAGAAAGCGAGTTGAAGAAAGGAGCTCAGGGGCACTGTAATTCACAAACCTGCAGAGTTATAAATGACAGCTATCGTCCAAAAATATACTGAAGTAAGGCTGCCAAGAGGACTTGAAATTGGGGCAGAATTGCAGGAAACCGATTTCAGGAGGTAGACTGGAATTGCATTGAAAGCATAGGAAAAGAGGCAGAACGTCCACAATGATGCACTTGGCCAAAAAGGGCGTATGCGTTTTTTCCTGAATATATTCAGGAAAAAACGCATACGCCCTTTTTGGCCAACCAAGCAAGCTTGCAAAGGAAATCTGCACTACAATGAAGTCTCACTTCCCCCCGGTCAAAAGGGCCATCTGAAGAAAGTGTAAAATCCAGAAAGGCAGGACAGGCCATGGAGAACTGGGAGCCTTGTTATGCTGATGGGCGGGATGTAAATTGCCAACAACCACTCGGGAGAAGTGTATGGTGTTTCCTGAAACATCTAAAAAACAAAGCAACAGAGCCTAGGGCACTTCCACTTATGGTCCTATAGCTTAGGGAAATTAAAATCAAAAAGACACAGCCACCCCAAAGTTTGGAACGGCTCTGTTTACAAGAACCTCGTTTACAGTACAAGTTCAACATCGCAGAAAGTGAAAAATGGATAAAGAAGTTGTGGTATTTACTTACAAAGCAATATCACTCAGCAAAGAAATCTGTGTCATCAGGCCCTTAGCAGCACAATGAGTGGATTCAGGTATGATGATTCTAACTGAAATAAGTCACACAGAAAAAGAAACATCATAAGATATCAGTAATACACGGAATGGAACTTGGCTACACAGGAACTGAATTACAGAACAGAACAGGGTCTCAAATTTAGAAAACCAACTTATGCTTGCTTAAGGGGAAAGGTGAGTTGGGATGCTGCATAAAACCAGAGATTGAAATGAGCACAGATAAAGTTCCTTAAGCCAAATATGGAATAGACAAGAGCTACTCCTTGCTCAACGAAATGGACTCAACACCCCATATTAAACGCCTAAGAATGTACCTGACTAGTAAGTATCTTAAAACCTATGGATTGCTATGTCTCTGAAAGAGAATCAAGCATGTGTACAGGGGCATAAACGCAGCAGTGATAGGATTGGAGAGGTTCGTGAGCAAATGAAGACCCTTTGAAGTCATATTGCATGGTACCCATTCCACAGGTTTCAACTACCCAGGTTTAAGGTATTCTTCCTTCATCTAAAACATGCATGTGGAACCTAGAGTATGATCAACCATGTGATCGGGAGACGTGTTCAAATATGTCTCAGTTTTCGTACCCTGGTACTCGGGTGCAACATTCCAGACGCTTTACTAACAGTCTCCCGACTTGCAGAGTCAGTCCCTTTAACCACCTGTTTGGCCCAGTTTGCAATTTCTGTGGAAGATGAACAGGAATAGCGAGAACCAATGAAAGACTAGCTGGAGGTGTCTGGATGGGCAAATTTAACTCTCATTTCCCACCAGGAAGAGGAATTAACCAAAGGCTCAGCGTGCCATGCCGGAACCACATTAGGGCCTGAAGACATCCTGCGGTGTTGCGGCCAGGTCACAAGAAAGCGAGTTGAAGAAAGGAGCTCAGGGGCACTGTAATTCACAAACCTGCAGAGTTATAAATGACAGCTATCGTCCAAAAATAGACTGAAGTAAGGCTGCCAAGAGGACTTGAAAGCGGGGCAGAATTGCAGGAAACCGATTTCAGGAGGTAGACAGGAATTGCATTTCAAGCATAGGAAAAGAGGCAGAACGTCCACAGTGATGCACTTGGCCAAAAAGGGCACATGCGTTTTTTCCTGAATATATGCAGGAAAAAACGCATACGCCCTTTTTGGCCAACCAAGCAAGCTTGCAAAGGAAATCTGCACTACAATGAAGTCTCACTTCCCCCCGGTCAAAAGGGCCATCTGAAAAAAGTGTAAAATCCAGAAAGGCAGGACAGGCCATGGAGAACTGGGAGCCTTGTTATGCTGATGGGCGGGATGTAAATTGCCAACAGCCACTCCGGAGAAGTGTATGGTGTTTCCTGAAACATCTAAAAAACAAAGCAACAGAGCCTAGTGCACTTCCACTTATGGTCCTATAGCTTAGGGAAATTAAAATCAAAAAGACACAGCCACCCCAAAGTTTGGGACGCCTCTGTTTACAAGAACCTCGTTTACCGTACAAGTTCAATATCACAGAAAGTGAAAAATGGATAAAGAATTTGTGGTACTTACGTACAATGCAATATCACTCAGCAAAAAAATCTATGTCATCAGGCCCGTAGCAGCATAATGAGTGGATTCAGGTACGATGATTCTAACTGAAATAAGTCACACAGAAAAAGAAACATCAAAAGATATCACTAATACACGGAATGTAAACTTGGCTACACAGGAACTGAATTAAAGAACAGAACAGCGTCTCAAATTTAGAAAACCAACTTATGCTTGCTTAAGGGTAAAGGTGAGTTGGGGTGCTGCATAAAACCAGAGATTGAAATGAGCACAGATAAAGTTCCTTAAGCCAAATATGGAATAGACAAGAGCTACTCCTTGCTCAACGAAATGGACTCAACACCCCATATTAAACGCCTAAGAATGTACCTGACTAGTAAGTATCTTAAAACCTATGGATTGCTATGTCTCCAAAAGAGAATCAAGCATGTGTACAGGGGCATAAACGCAGCAGTGATAGGATTGGAGAGGTTCGGTGAGCAAATGAAGACCCTTTGAAGTCATATTGCATGGTACACATTCCACGGGTTTCAACTACCCAAGTTTAAGGTATTCTTCCTTCAGCTAAAACATGCATGTGGAACCCAGAGTATGATCAACCGTGTGATCGGGAGACGTGTTCAAATATGTCTCAGTTTTCATACCCTGGTACTCGGGTGCAACATTCCAGACGCTTTACTAACACTCTCCCGACTTGGACAGTCAGTGCCTTTAACCTCCTGTTTGGCCCAGTTTGCAATTTCTGCGGAAGATGAACAGGAATAGGGAGAACCAATGAGAGACTAGCTGGAGGTGTCTGGACGGGCAAATTTAACTCTCATTTCCCACTAGGAAGAGGAATTAACCAAAGGCTCAGCGTGCCGTGGCGGAAACAGATTAGGGCCTGAAGCCATCCTGCGGTGTTGCGGCCAGCTCACAAGAAAGCGAGTTGAAGAAAGGAGCTCAGGGGCTCTGTAATTCACAAACCTGCAGAGTTATAAATGACAGCTATCGTCCAAAAATAGACTGAAGTAAGGCTGCCAAGAGGACTTGAAAGCGGGGCAGAATTGCAGGATACCGATTTCAGGAGGTAGACTGGAATTGCATTGAAAGCGTAGGAAAAGAGGCAGAACGTCCACAATGATGCACTTTGCCAAAAGGGCATATGCGTTTTTTCCTGAATATATTCAGGAAAAAACGCATACGCCCTTTTTGGCCAACCAAGCAAGCTTGCAAAGGAAATCTGCACTACAATGAAGTCTCACTGCCCCCTGGTCAAAAGGGCCATCAGAATAAAGTGTAAAATCCAGAAAGGCAGGACAGGCCATGGAGAACTGGGAGCCTTGTTATGCTGATGGGCGGGATGTAAATTGCCAACAGACACTCGGGAGAAGTGTATGGTGTTTCCTCAAACATCTAAAAAACAAAGCAACAGAGCCTAGGGCACTTCCACTTATGGTCCTATAGCTTAGGGAAATTAATATCAAAAAGACACAGCAACCCCAAAATTTGGGACGGCTCTTTTTACAGGAATCTCTTCTACGGCACAAGTTAAATATCCCAGAGAGCAAATAATGGATAAAGAAGTTGCGGTACTTCTGTACAACAGAATACCACTCAGCAATGAAATCTATGTCACCAGGCCCGTACCAGCATAATGAGTGGATTGAGGCACGATGATTCTAAGTGAAATAAGTCACACAGAAAAAGAAACATCATAAGGTATCACTAATACACGGAATGTGAACTTGGCTACACAAGAACTGAATTACAAAACAGAACAGGGTCTCAAGTTTAGAAAACCAACTTATGCCTGCTTAAGGGGGAAGGTGAGTTGGGGTGCTGCATAAAAGCAGAGTTTGAAATTAGCACAGATACCGTTCCATAAGCCAAATATGTAATAGACAAGAGCTACCCCTTGCTCAACGAAATGGATTCAACAATGAGGTATCACCTCACACCTGGTAGAATAGGCATCATTGAAAATCTACAAACAAAAAATGCTGGAAAGGGTGTGGAGAAAAGGAACCCTCTTCCACTATTGTTGGGAATATAAATTGATACAGTCATTATGGAGAACAATATGGAATTTCTTAAGAAACTAACAATAGAATTACCATATGATACAGCAATCCCAGTACTGGACATATACCCAGACAAAACCATAAATCAAAAAGAGTCATTCACCGCAATGTTCATTGCATCACTATTTACAATATCGAGGTAATGGAAGCAACCTAAATGCCCACAGACAGACGAATGCATAAAGCTGTGGTACATATATAAAATGGAATATTACTAAGCCATGAAAAGGAATGAAATTGGGTCATTTGTAGAGACGTCGATGGATCTAGAGACTGTCATACAGAGTGAAGTAAGTCAGAAAGAGAAAAACAAATCTTGTATATTCATGCATATATGTGGAACCTAGAAAAACTGTACAGATTAACCATTTTGCAAGGCATAAACAGAGCAACAGATGTAGACAACAAACGTATGGACAACAAGGGGGGAAAGCTGTTGGGGGGGTGGTGGTGGGAGGAGTTGAGAGACTGGGATTGGCATGTATACATTTATATGTATAAAATAGATAACCAATAAGAACCTGCTGTATAAAAATATAAAATAAAATTCAAAATTAAAAAGAAGTAAAATTTAAAAAATAAAACAGAAAAAACAATTATTCCCTGCACATACATGTATTTATATGAATAAATTATTTCCATGCTTATATCTGTAAATACAAAAAAGAGGAATAAAATCTACCTTGAACCAAAAACGAAAAAGAGAAAAAAAACACAGAACCCACCAGTTACACAGAGGAAAACCGTATCAGGGCACTTGCTCCAGTTGTAAACAATTCTGAAGTTGGTCAGTGGTGGGGAATCGTCTCCCATTCAGCCAGCAGCCCCCACGCAACAAGCGTCCTCATTGCAAAGCTGGGGCACCGTGCCGAGGCATCTGTGAGTAAACGTGAGCTGAGCCCCAGGCCAGTTGCTGCTGAACTATTCCCACCCGTCCCAGGTAAAACACCTGAATATATACAAGGACTTGAAAGCCTAGAGGAAGGGCCATAGAGCCACACGAGTGACAGCATGCCGGCCGACTTGGTGCCTGCAGGCCAGCCAGGATGGTCCTGGCCCTGGGTGCTCTTCTGGAAGATTTCCATTTCCCTGCCTGAGATACCCGTCCTGTCCCTGCCCCCACTGCTTTTTTCCTTCCTCACCTCTGCCCAGGGAGAAATTCCAGCAGCAGGTATGGGTGACACATCCTCTTCTTTAGCAGGTGGCAGCCTGGCAACTGCTGCAGAAAGTCCAGCAGAGCCCCACTCACACTGGGCCACCCACAAAGCCGTGGCCTCTCACTCCCTCCCACCAGCCCAGCCCCGAGACTGCTGACAGGGCAGAGAAAATGGCGTCAGGCACGGCTGCAGGGGCTCTTGCTGCCTGGAGTGGTATTTATATTGATCTCAACCCAGGCACACCTGGGGAGGGCTGGCCGGCACGGTAAGGCTGCCCAGGTCAGCCAATCATCACCCCTCAGGGGCTCACAGTTGCAGAAAATGGAACTTGCTGAACCGGCCAGGTCCAAGGAACAGGTGTGGGCTCCTGAGAGTCAGGATAGACAAGGGGCTGCAGCTTTGGCTTGTTTTCTAATCATTTTATCTGGCCCATGAGTGGGAGACAACTTCAAGAAAACCCTCTCCTAATGAGAGGAACCAAGGAGTCAGGCAGAGGAGGGGTGGGTGGTGGTTGGAGACAGAGGCCTGGTGCCCCGGGTGCAGTGGAAGTCTCTGGAAGACCAGGTGGAGGGAGGCCTCACGGAGTGATGCCCAGGGTCACAGACCTGTCGCAGCTGCTGTTTGTTAGTTCAAGTCCTGCTCTGAGGTGCTCTGTGTCAGCTCTGAGCGACAGGTGAGCTGGGGGTGCTCTGCAATGAGGGCTATGTGCACGGTTCCTGTGTGCCCAGCCCTGCCACGGTACCTGCAAGGGTAGCTCTGTATCCTGGGAGGGGCCTGACCACGAGAGCCCCGTGGGCTGGGGTGGGGGTGGGGTACCTGCCCAGGTGAGCTCCATATTCTGGGATTGGTCTGACCACGAGAGCCCCATGGGCTGCTGGGGACCTGGTAAAGGATGTCAGGACAGTCAGTGAAGCCACCGAGGATATACCTCCAGTTGCTCCTAATTCCTACACCCTGCTGGTCATTCTACCAACCACCAGGACATGGTATTCTGTATTAGTCTTCAATGATGCCTTCTTTTGTATTCCATTAGTCCCAGAGTCACAAGAAATTTTGGCTTGTGAGTGGCAGGACTCAACATACAACTAAAACAATACTTCCGGGCCGTCTGGCCCCAAGGGTGCAAAAATTCCCACACCATCTTTGGGGAAAGCTTAGCTAAAGACCTAAAAGTTCTACCTCTGGAAAAGGAAACCCTCCTTCAATATGCAGACGACATTCTGATCACCAGCCCTACTAAGGAGGCCTCTGAACTACCAAGCCAATAAAGGATAGAAGTTGTCCAAGAAAAAGCTCAAATATCACAGACTGCGGTGACCTGCCTGGGCTTCATTCTCACAGAAGGTCAGAGAAGCCCATCCCAGGAAAGGGAAGAAACCATTTTCAGCCTTACCCCTTTCTAAAACTAGAAGACAGCTTAGGGGTTCCTGGGGAGGCCAGGGTTTGCTGCTTCTGGATCCCTAACTACAGTCTACTAGCTGGGCCTCTATATGAAACACTGAAAGGAAAAGATGATGATCCTTTTGAATAGAATCCAGAAGTGGCCTTTCAAGAATGGAAAGAGCAGTCAATTCAGACCCTTGCCCTGGAACTCCCTAATTTAGCTAAACCCTTTGACCTTTACATTCCCGGTGAAAGGTGAATCGCCATTGGAGAATTAGTGCAAAAACTGGGACCACTTGAAATGGAACAATGCAAGAATGCCATCCAGGTAGGATAAACTACGGTCACTAAGGGGCTTGGCCCACTGCCACATCTGGCCAAGATACTGGCGGTATCTAAAAACCTGGAAATCAGCAGCCCAAAAGGCCACCTCCCTCCTAAGGGAAAAGGACCCCACGTGGTGATCCTAACCACCAACCATGCCCTGAAGTTGCAGGGTTCGCTCCGTGGGCACACCGACCTCGAGTGAGGAGACCCTCCATCTCCAACATCCAGAGAGATAACCGGGGGCAACAGGGCACCATGACGACTCGTGTGAACATCACTTGACCTGGAGTTTCTCTCATAAAACAACAAGAGTGTGTCCCAAAAGAGTAGACTACTGCTTGCAGGACTTACTGCACCCAGAGGGGAGCTAATAATCTTGGCGGGGGAACAGTATACCACACTGTCACCATAGAAAAGCCTACAGACACCATGATGATGGTGGCCAATAAGACCGGCTGGACTCCTGTTTACTTCAAAAGGCTGTTGACTCAGTAGCCATCATGGTCCTTGGTCACCACTGACCCTGGACTGTCTGGGAGTTGAGCGGGCAGGGCTCTGACACCTGGTGCTGTTTGTACGTTAATTCAGGGGCCTAACTGAAGAAAGCGCAGACTACTGGTCAGAGCATCTAGGCTGGCAGAGACGGTCAGCCTAAGGTGGCCGAACAAATGTGGGGCGGGGTGAAACCGGCCCCCACAGCGTCTCTGCACATCTCTTTCCTGGACCCTTAAAGGTCATTAGAATCTATAACACTTCCAATGCTGGTGCTCAGGTGGACGAGCAGGGAGGCAGGGGTCCTGGGGACAATCAACGTCACCGGGAGGCTGCTGGGGAGAAGCTCTGACCCTCGCCCCAGGGTATGAGGGCTCCCAACTCAGCACTCAGCAGTTACAGAAGAAGGGTCTGCACCCTCAGCACTCCAAGAATGAGGAACGGGACAAAAGGCAGAGGAGGGGTTTGTCCCCAGCAAAGCCCATTAAAAATCCCTGGGAGATAAAAATAGAATCTGGGCAATAAAGTCAAGTCTAACCTTTTTTATCCTTTGTGCTTTGTCTAATTTCACGTGCTCCTAGGGTCCCGCATGCAGAGGTTCCACACCCGGCACTTCAGACCAGATTTCCTAGTGCAGAATGGCTGGGTCGACACCTCAGCTCCTGGGGCCCAGTGCAGACTCCACGATATAGAGCCTGAGCTACAGCCAACCCGGCCCTCGAGAGCTCCGCCGCCTCCCTCCCTCCCACTGACTCTGACAGGATCTCTACACAGCAGCCCAGCCCACAGCCCACGGGGTAGTGCATGCTCTCACCTCTCCATTCTCTGATCAAAATATAAAGTTTCCTTTGCTTGTGAACCAAACTCAGTCTCGATCTGTTGGCCCCAATGACACTGGGCAGGGGGACACTTGTTGGGGTCCACTCTGGAGGATCAGTAACAGAAATTGAGACTATTGTAACCTCAATGAACAGATGTGTGAGCCAAACTGTAGTTAACATAGAACAGTGTATAAGGCTCGGGTAAAATAAGATGTTTTTAACACTTCCATTTGATATTTCCATCACTTTTTATAAGCAAGTTCAGTGAAAAGGTTTGTCTTATTTGTCAGGTCAATATTAGAGAAACGAAGTGATTTCTTTCCAAGGATGTACAGCTAATAATCTTGGTTAAACCTTCAATCTTGTTTTAAATGCTTTTCCATTGAAAATGATACCTCTCTTTCAGCTCCCCCATTTCTGAGAAGTATAAAATCTTATAATTTATTATTACCAAAGGGGAAAGGTGGGAGGAGGGATAAATTAACAGTTTGGAATGAACACATACACACTGCTATGTATAAAATAGATCATCAACAAGGAACTACTGTATAGCACAGGGAACTACACTCAACATTTTGCAATAACCTATAAGGGGAAATAATCTGAAAAAGAATAGATATTTTTATTGACATCATCTATCAATGACAGTTAAAGTGTAGCCTAAGGGAAGCTGGTGGTGAGTGCTTCTGACCCTGAAGACTTCAATCATCTAAAGTTTGGACTCTGCCTACTTCCCAAGGCCCTTAATGAACATATGTGTAGCCGTAGCTTAAAAACTTCCCCAGTTTGGGTTTCGGGGAGACACTGATTTTGAAAAAGCCCTGGTGTTCTCCTTACATGAATGGGACTCTTCCTACTGCTAAAACATGTCTGTCACACCCAGAGGATGGTATACCGTCTGATCGGGAAGAGTTTGGAAAAGGCATCTCATCTCCTCATCTCCTGGTGCTCGGGTTCACCCCTCCAGCGTCTTTACTAACAGTCTCCCCACTTGGAGATGTCAGCACTGTCAACATCCTGTTGCGTACAGTTTGGAATTTGTCCAGAGGATGAAGCGGAAGGATGAGGAACAATGAGAGACAAGTCCTAGGTGTTCAGACAGGCACATGTCACTCTAATTTCCAATCAGGAAGACGAATTGACCAAAGGCTAGGGTTGCCCATGGAAACAGTATAGGGCTTGAGGAAATCCCGCTGCTTTGTGGCCAGTTCCCATAAACACGAGTTGAACAATGGAACTCAGGGGCAGTAAAATTCAC
Source organism: Delphinus delphis (assembly GCF_949987515.2). Classification (NCBI taxonomy): domain Eukaryota; kingdom Metazoa; phylum Chordata; class Mammalia; order Artiodactyla; family Delphinidae; genus Delphinus; species Delphinus delphis. The sequence goes on from NW_027193053.1 coordinate 12,222, forward strand.
AAAACTGCAGAGTTGAAAATATCCATCACTGAAAAATGTCTTGAGGAAAGTCAGAGAAAAGGACTTGTAAGCAAGGGAGAATGGCAGGAAAGGGATTTGAGGAGGTAGAAAGGACTCGCCATTAAGCACAAGAAAAGGAGCTGAACATTGCCAACATTGCAGTTGGCCAAAAAGGGTGTATGCGTTCTTTTCTGTATATATTCAAGAAAAGGGCATACACTTTTTTAGCCAACCAAACAGGTGGGCACTGGAAGTCAATACTACAAAAGATATCACTTCGCATCAGTCAGAAGAGCCATCCTCATAAAGCGTAAACAACAGAAATGCAGGACAGGGCAACGAGAAGAGGGAGCCCTGTGAGACTTATAGTGGAAATGTATATTGCCAACGGCCATTCTGGAGAAGTGTATTGTGTTTACTAAAGCATCTAAAAAATGAGCTACAGAGCATAGGGCACTTGCACTCATGGGCGTATATCTTGGGAAAAACAAAAATCGAGAGGACACAGGCACCCCAATGTTTACCCCCTCTCTGTTTAAAAGATCCTCGACTAGGATATAACTTAAATGTCTCTGGAGGGGAAAAATGGATAGAGATGTGGTACTTAGGTAGAGTGGAATATTATTCAGCCTGGAAATCAATGAAATATGGCCAGTTGTAACAACTCCGGAGGAGTTACGTATGATCATTCTAAGTGACAGAATTCAAAAAGAAAAAGACACATATCATAAGATATCACTTAAAGGTGGAATCCAAAATGGCTACACATGAAATAAATTACAAAACAAAAACATAGTCAAATATGTAGAAAACACGCATAAGGCTGCTAAACGGGAAAGGTGGGGAGGGGTGAGGCATCATCCAGGAGGTTGAAATTAGCAAAGATACCATTCCAAATACCAAACTGATAATCAACAAGGCCTACACGGTAGCTAAAAGAACTGCACTCAGCACACTCAAGTCACCGGAAAAGAATATATACGACTGGTAAGAATCTGAAAAAGAATTTATTGATGTCTCTCTGTACGCGAATCAAGTGGATGTACAGCAGCAAGAAACAGAGCTTTGAAAATCAGCTGTAACCAATATAGTAATAAATTGAAAAAAATAAACGACAGAGAGACAGAGAAAACCTCTTACAACTTTTCCTCAGGGACGGTGATGCAACATGGATTGAACACATCTAGACCCACAGCAGGATGAGACATAAGGCTGGAAACTGTTTGCGCTAAGAGAAATGTGAGGTTGGGTGAGGAAATGCACACCCTTTAAAGTAATACTACCTGGTACCCATTCAATGGGTCCCAAATCTGCAGGTTCAAGGGATCTTCCTACAGCTAAAACATGCATGGAAAACCCAGAGGACTGTACACCATGTGATCGGGAGATGTGTCTAAAATACACCTCATTTATCCTCTCCTGGTGCTCCTGTTCACCATTCCAGCCACGCTACTTAGAATCTCCCCACTTGGAGAATCAGCACATTTAAACTTCTGTTTCACACATTTTGCAAATTGTGAGGAGGATGAACGGGAAGAGGGGGAACCAATGAGAGAAGAGTTGTAGGGGTTTGGACGGGCACATATCACTCTAATTTCCCATTAAGAATAAGAATTAAAGAAAGGCTCAGCCTGCCTCGCCGGAGCCAAAATAGGGCCTGAAGCAATCCTGCGGGTTTGAGGCCAGCTCACAAAAGAGCAACTTAAAAAATGGAGCTCAGGGTCACTGCAATTCACAAACCTGCAGAGTTATAAATGAAAACTAACGTCCAAAAATATGTTGAGGTAAGACAAAGAAGAGGATCTGAATGCAAGACAGAATTGCAAGAAACAGATTTCAAGAGATAGATTGGACTCGTCTTTAACGCACATGAAAAGCGGCAGAATTTCGACAATGATGCAGTTGGCCCAAAAGGGCGTATGCGTTTTTTCCTGATTATATCCAGGAAAAAACGCATACACACTTTATGGGCAACGAAGCAAGCAAGCAATGCAAATGTGCACAACAAAGAAGTCTCACTTCCCACCGGTCAAAAGGGTCATCCTAAAAAATTGTAAAAACCAGAAATGCAGGACAGGCCATGGAGAACAGGGAGCCTTTATACGCTGATGGGCAGTGTGTGAACTGCCGAGAGCCACTCTGGAGAAGTGTATGGTGGTTCCTAAATCATCTAAAAAACAGAGCTACAGAGCATAGGACACTTCCAATCATGGGAGTATATCTAGGGAAGTCTAAAAATCAACAAGACACAAGCACACCACAGTTTAGGGCTACTCTGTTTACAAGAACCTCAACTTCAGTACACCTTAAATATCCCAGGAAAGAGAACAATGGATAAAGAAGATGTGGTACTTATGTACAATGGAATATCTCTTCACCATGAAATCAATGTAATAAGGCTAGTAGAAGGATAAAGAGTGGATTTAGGTCCGATAATACTACTTGAAATAAGTCAAACAGAAAAAGAAACATATCATAAGATATCACTTATAGAGGGAGGGTAAATATGGCTGCACAAGAAATGAATTACAGAACAGAACAGTGTCTCACATTTAGAAAACACACTTATGTCAGCTTAAGGGGAAAGGAGAGGTGGGGTGATGCATAAAACCAGAGTTTGAAATTAGCACAGATACCGTTCAATAAACCAAATAGGTATTAGACAAGATCTACACCTTGCTCAATGAACTGGCCTCAACACACCCTATACACCGCAGAGAAATATATCTGAGGAATAAGAATCTTAAAACCCATGTATTGATATATCTCCATAAGGGAATCAAGTGTGTGCAGAGCGGCACAAACACAGCAGTGAAAAGGAGCTAAACCCCATTATAGAAATAAATTTTAAAAACAAAACGCTGAAACAATGAAAGAGAGAAAAATTCTTACAAAATTCGCTCAGGGGCTGTGATGCAACCTGGATTGACCACATATAAACCCACAGCTGGATAAGACATAAGGCTGGACACTTGGGGCTGACAGGATTGGTGAGCTTTGGTGAGCAACTGCCGAAAGTTTAATGCAATACTTCATGCTACTCAGTCCAAGGGTCCCAACACTCCAGGTTGAAGGGAATCTTCCTACAGCTAAACCATGCTTGGGAAACCCAACGACTGGTATACCATATGATCGGGAAAGGTTTCTAAAACGCACCTCATTTTTCCTCTCCTGGGGCTCCGGATCGACATTCCAGCCGCTTTACTAACAACATCCCCACATGGAGTCAATGCCTTTAAGTTCTGGTATCGCACAGTCTGCAGTTAGTGCAGAGGATGAATGGGAATAGGGGGAACCAGTGAGAAACTAGCTGTAGCGGTTTCAATGGGCACATGTCACTCTAATATCACATCAGTAAGAAGAATTAACCAAAGGCACAGCAAGATGCCCCAGAAGAAAAATAGGGCTTCAAGGAATCCTGTGGTTACGGGGCAAGACCACAAAAATAAGAGCTAAAAAATGGAGCTAAGGGCCACTGCAATTCAAAAACCTGCAGAGTTATAAAGGCCAACTATTTTTAAAAATATATTGAGGTAAGGCTATGAAGAGGCATTGAAAGCAAGGCAGAATTGCAGGAAACCGATTTCAGGAGGTAGACTGGAATTGCATTGAAAGCATATGAAGAGAGTCAGAAACTCGACAATGATGCACTTGGCCAAAAAGGGCGTATGCGTTTTTTCCTGAATATATTCAGGAAAAAACGCATACGCACTTTTTGGCCAACCAAGCAAGCTTGCAAAGGAAATCTGCACTACAATGAAGTCTCACTTCCACCCGGTCAAAAGGGCCATCTGATAAAAGTGTAAAATCCATAAAGGCACGACAGGCCATGGAGAACTGGGAGCCTTCTTATGCTGATGGGCGGGATGTAAATTGCCAACAGCCACTCTGGAGAAGTGTATGGTGTTTCCTGAAACATCTAAAAAACAAAGCAACAGAGCCTAGGGCACTTCCACTTATGGTCCTATAGCTTAGGGAAATTAAAATCAAAAAGACACAGCCACCCCAAAGTTTGGGACGGCTCTGTTTACAAGAACCTCGTTTACGGTACAAGTTCAATATCGCAGAAAGTGAAAAATGGATAAAGAACCTGTGGTACTTACGTACAATGCAATATCACTCAGCAATGAAATCTATGTCATCAGGCCAGTAGCAGCATAATGAGTGGATTCAGGTATGATGATTCGAACTGAAATAAGTCACACAGAAAAGAAACATCATAAGGTATCACTAATACACAGAATGTGAACTTGGCTACACATGAACTGAATTACAAAACAGAACAGTGTCTCAAGTTTAGAAAACCAACTTACGCTTGCTTAAGGGGGAAGGTGAGTTGGGGTGCTGCATAAAACCAGAGATTGAAATGAGCACAGATAAAGTTCCTTAAGCCAAATATGGAATAGACAAGAGCTACTCCTTGCTCAACGAAATGGACTCAACACCGCATATTAAACGCCTAAGAATGTACCTGACTAGTAAGTATCTTAAAACCTATGGATTGCTATGTCTCCGAAAGAGAATCAAGCGTGTGTACAGGGGCATAAACGCAGCAGTGATAGGATTGGAGAGGTTCGGTGAGCAAATGAAGACCCTTTGAAGTCATATTGCATGGTACCCATTCCACAGGTCTCAACTCTCCAGGTTTAAGGTATTCTTCCTTCAGCTAAAACATGCATGTGGAACCCACAGTATGATCAACCGTGTGAACGGGAGACGTGTTCAAATATGTCTCAGTTTTCCTCCCCTGGTACTCGGGTGCAACATTCCAGACCCTTTACTAACACTCTCCCAACTTGGAGAGTCAGCGCCTTTAACCTCCTGTTTGGCCCAGTTTGTAATTTCTGCGGAAGATGAACAGGAATAGGGAGAACCAATGAGAGACTAGCTGGAGGTGTCTGGACGGGCAAATTTAACTCTCATTTCCCACCAGGAAGAGGAAATAACCAAAGGCTCAGCGTGCCGTGCCGGAACCAGATTAGGGCCTGAAGCCATCCTGCGGTGTTGCGGCCAGCTCAAAAGAAAGCGAGTTGAAGACAGGAGCTCAGGGTCTCTGTAATTCACAAACCTGCAGAGTTATAAATGACAGCTATCGTCCAAAAATAGACTGAAGTAAGGCTTCCAAGAGGACTTGAAAGCGGGGCAGAATTGCAGGATACCGATTTCAGGAGGTAGACTGGAATTGCATTGAAAGCATAGGAAAAGAGGCAGAACGTCCACAATGATGCACTTGGCCAAAAAGGGCGTATGCGTTTTTTCCTGAATATATTCAGGAAAAAACGCATACGCCCTTTTTGGCCAACCAAGCAAACTTGCAAAGGAAATCTGCACTACAATGAAGTTTCACTTCCCCCCGGTCAAAAGGGCCATCTGAAAAAAGTGTAAAATCTAGAAAGGCAGGACAGGCCATGGAGAACTGGGAGCCTTGTTATGCTGATGGGCGGGATGTAAATTGCAAACAGCCACTCTGGAGAAGTGTATGGTGTTTCCTGAAACATCTAAAAAACAAAGCAACAGAGCCTAGGGCACTTCCACTTATGGTCCTATAGCTTAGGGAAATTAAAATCAAAAAGACACAGCCACCCCAAAGTTTGGGACGCCTCCGTTTACAAGAACCTCGTTTACCGTACAAGTTCAATATCACAGAAAGTGAAAAATGGATAAAGAACTTGTGGTACTTACGTACAATGCAGTATCACTCAGCAATGAAATCTATGTCATCAGGCCCGTAGCAGCATAATGAGTGGATTCAGGTACGATGATTCTAACTGAAATAAGTCACACAGAAAAAGAAACATCATAAGATATCACTAATACACGGAATGTAAACTTGGCTACACAGGAACTGCATTCCAAAACAGAACAGGGTCTCAAATTTACAAAACCAACTTATGCTTGCTTAAGGGGAAAGGTGAGTTGGGGTGCTGCATAAAACCAGAGATTGAAATGAGCACAGATAAAGTTCCTTAAGCCAAATATGGAATAGACAAGAGCTACTCCTTGCTCAACGAAATGGACTCAACACCGCATATTAAACGCCTAAGAATGTACCTGACTAGTAAGTATCTTAAAATCTATGGATTGCTATGTCTCCAAAAGAGAATCAAGCGTGTGTACAGGGGCATAAACGCAGCAGTGATAGGATTGGAGAGGTTCGGTGAGCAAATGAAGACCCTTTGAAGTCATATTGCATGGTACCCATTCCACGGGTCTCAACTCTCCAGGTTTAAGGTATTCTTCCTTCAGCTAAAACATGCATGTGGAACCCAGAGTATGATCAACCATGTGATCGGGAGACGTGTTCAAATATGTCTCAGTTTTCCTCCCCTGGTACTCGGGTGCAACATTCCAGACGCTTTACTAACACTCTCCCGACTTGGAGAGTCAGTCCCTTTAACCTCCTGTTTCGCCCAGTTTGCAATTTCTGCGGAAGATGAACAGGAATAGCGAGAACCAATGAGAGGCTAGCTGGAGGTGTCTGGACGGGCAAATTTAACTCTCATTTCCCACCAGGAAGAGGAATTAACCAAAGGCTCAGCATGCCGTGCCGGAACCAGATTAGGGCCTGAAGCCATCCTGCGGTGTTGCGGCCAGCTCACAAGAAAGCGAGTTGAAGAAAGGAGCTCAGGGGCACTGTAATTCACAAACCTGCAGAGTTATAAATGACAGCTATCGTCCAAAAATAGACTGAAGTAAGGCTGCCAAGAGGACTTGAAAGCGGGGCAGAATTGCAGGAAACCGATTTCAGGAGGTAGACTGGAATTGCATTGAAAGCATAGGAAAAGAGGCAGAACGTCCACAATGATGCACTTGGCCAAAAAGGGCGTATGCGTTTTTTCCTGAATATATTCAGGAAAAAACGCATACGCCCTTTTTGGCCAACCAAGCAAGCTTGCAAAGGAAATCTGCACTACAATGAAGTCTCACTTCCCCCTGGTCAAAAGGGCCATCTGAAAAAAGTGTAAAATCCAGAAAGGCAACAGGCCTTTGAGAACTGGGAGCCTTGTTATGCTGATGGGCGGGATGTAAATTGCCAACAGACACTCGGGAGAAGTGTATGGTGTTTCCTGAAACATCTAAAAAAAAAGCAACAGAGCCTAGGGCACTGCCACTTATGGTCCTATAGCTTAGGGAAATTAAAATCAAAAAGACACAGCCACCCCAAAGTTTGGGACGCCTCTGTTTACAAGAACCTCGTTTACAGTACAAGTTCAATATCACAGAAAGTGAAAAATGGATAAAGAAGTTGTGGTATTTACTTACAAAACAATATCACTCAGCAATGAAATCTACGTCATCAGGCCCTTAGCAGCACAATGAGTGGATTCAGGTATGATGATTCTAACTGAAATAAGTCACACAGAAAAAGAAACATCATAAGATATCAGTAATACACGGAATGTAAACTTGGCTACACAGGAACTGAATTACAGAACAGAACAGGGTCTCAAATTTAGAAAACCAACTTATGCTTGCTTAAGGGGAAAGGTGAGTTGGGGTGCTGCATAAAACCAGAGATTGAAATGAGCACAGATAAAGTTCCTTAAGCCAAATATGGAATAGACAAGAGCTACTCCTTGCTCAACGAAATGGACTCAACACCGCATATTAAACGCCTAAGAATGTACCTGACTAGTAAGTATCTTAAAACCTATGGATTGCTATGTCTCCGAAAGAGAAACAAGCATGGGTACAGGGGCATAAACGCAGCAGTGATAGGATTGGAGAGGCTCGTGAGCAAATGAAGACCCTTTGAAGTCATATTGCATGGTACCCATTCCACGGGTTTCAACTACCCAGGTTTAAGGTATTCTTCCTTCAGCTAAAACATGCATGTGGAACCTAGAGTATGATCAACCATGTTATCGGGAGACGTGTTCAAATATGTCTCAGTTTTCCTCCCCTGGTACTCGGGTGTAACATTCCAGACGCTTTACTAACACTCTCCCGACTTGGAGAGTCAGTGCCTCTAACCTCCTGTTTGGCCCAGTTTGCAATTTCTGCGGAAGATGAACAGGAATAGCGAGAACCAATGAGAGGCTAGCTGCAGGTGTCTGAATGGGCAAATTTAACTCTCATTTCCCACCAGGAAGAGGAATTAACCAAAGGCTCAGCATGCCGGGCCGGAACCAGATTAGGGCCTGAAGCCATCCTGCGGTGTTGCGGCCAGCTCACAAGAAAGCGAGTTGAAGAAAGGAGCTCAGGGGCACTGTAATTCACAAACCTGCAGAGTTATAAATGACAGCTATCGTCCAAAAATAGATTGAAGTAAGGCTGCCAAGAGGACTTGAAAGCGGGGCAGAATTGCAGGAAACCGATTTCAGGAGGTAGACTGGAATTGCATTGAAAGCATAGGAAAAGAGGCAGAACGTCCACAATGATGCACTTGGCCAAAAAGGGCGTATGCGTTTTTTCCTGAATATATTCAGGAAAAAACGCATACGCCCTTTTTGGCCAACCAAGCAAGCTTGCAAAGGAAATCTGCACTACAATGAAGTCTCACTTCCCCTCGGTCAAAAGGACCATCTGAAAAAAGTGTAAAATCCAGAAAGGCAGGACAGGCCATTGAGAACTGGGAGCCTTGTTATGCTGATGGGCGGGATGTAAATTGCCAACAGACACTTGGGAGAAGTGTATGGTGTTTCCTGAAACATCTAAAAAACAAAGCAACAGAGCCTAGGGCACTTCCACTTATGGTCCTATAGCTTAGGGAAATTAAAATCAAAAAGACACAGCCACCCCAAAGTTTGGAACGGCTCTGTTTACAAGAACCTCGTTTACAGTACAAGTTCAACATCGCAGAAAGTGAAAAAATGGATAAAGAAGTTGTGGTATTCACTTACAAAGCAATATCACTCAGCAATGAAATCTATCTCATCAGGCCCTTAGCAGCACAATGAGTGGATTCAGGTATGATGATTCTAACTGAAATAAGTCACACAGAAAAAGAAACATCATAAGATATCAGTAATACACGGAATGGAAACTTGGCTACACAGGAACTGAATTACAGAACAGAACAGGGTCTCAAATTTAGAAAACCAACTTATGCTTGCTTAAGGGGAAAGGTGAGTTGGGGTGCTGCATAAAACCAGAGATTGAAATGAGCACAGATAAAGTTCCTTAAGCCAAATATGGAATAGACAAGAGCTACTCCTTGCTCAACGAAATGGACTCAAAACCCCATATTAAACGCCTAAGAATGTACCTGACTAGTAAGTATCTTAAAACCTATGGATTGCTATGTCTCCAAAAGAGAATCAAGCGTGTGTACAGGGGCATAAATGCAGCAGTGATAGGATTGGAGAGGTTCGGTGAGCAAATGAAGACCCTTTGAAGTCATATTGCATGGTACCCATTCCACGGGTCTCAACTCTCCAGGTTTAAGGTATTCTTCCTTCAGCTAAAACATGCATGTGGAACCCAGAGTATGATCAACCATGTGAACGGGAGACGTGTTCAAATATGTCTCAGGTTTCCTACCCTGGTACTCGGGTGCAACATTCCAGACGCTTTACTAACACTCTCCCCACTTGGAGAGTCAGTCCCTTTAACCTCCTGTTTGGCCCAGTTTGCAATTTCTGCGGAAGATGAACAGGAATAGCGAGAACCAATGAGAGGCTAGCTGGAGGTGTCTGGACGGGCAAATTTAACTCTCATTTCCCACCAGGAAGAGGAATTAACCAAAGGCTCAGCATGCCGGGCCGGAACCAGATTAGGGCCTGAAGCCATCCTGCGGTCTTGCGGCCAGCTCAAAAGAAAGCGAGTTGAAGAAAGGAGCTCAGGGGCACTGTAATTCACAAACCTGCAGAGTTATAAATGACAGCTATTGTCCAAAAATTGACTGAAGTAAGGCTGCCAAGAGGACTTGAAAGCGGGGCAGAATTGCAGGAAACCGATTTCAGGAGGTAGACTGGAATTGCATTGAAAGCATAGGAAAAGAGGCAGAACGTCCACAATGATGCACTTGGCCAAAAAGGGCGTATGCGTTTTTTCCTGAATATATTCAGGAAAAAACGCATACGCCCTTTTTGGCCAACCAAGCAAGCTTGCAAAGGAAATCTGCACTACAATGAAGTCTCACTTCCCCCCGGTCAAAAGGGCCATCTGAAAAAAGTGTAAAATCCAGAAAGGCAGGACAGGCCATGGAGAACTGGGAGCCTTGTTATGCTGATGGGCGGGATGTAAATTGCCAACAGACACTAGGGAGAAGTGTATGGTGTTTCCTGAAACATCTAAAAAACAAAGCAACAGAGCCTAGGGCACTGCCACTTATGGTCCTATAGCTTAGGGAAATTAAAATCAAAAAGACACAGCCACCCCAAAGTTTGGGACGCCTCTGTTTACAAGAACCTCGTTTACAGTACAAGTTCAACATCGCAGAAAGTGAAAAATGGATAAAGAACTTGTGGTACTTACGTACAATGCAGTATCACTCAGCAATGAAATCTATGTCATCAGGCCCGTAGCAGCATAATGAGTAGATTCAGGTACGATGATTCTAACTGAAATAAGTCACACAGAAAAAGAAACATCATAAGATATCAGTAATACACGGAATGTAAACTTGGCTACACAGGAACTGAATTACAGAACAGAACAGGTTCTCAAATTTAGAAAACCAACTTATGCTTGCTTAAGGGGAAAGGTGAGTTGGGGTGCTGCATAAAACCAGAGATTGAAATGAGCACAGGTAAAGTTCCTTAAGCCAAATATGGAATAGACAAGAGCTACTCCTTGCTCAACGAAATGGACTCAACACCGCATATTAAACGCCTAAGAATGTACCTGACTAGTAAGTATCTTAAAACCTATGGATTGCTATGTCTCCGAAAGAGAATCAAGCATGTGTACAGGGGCATAAACGCAGCAGTGATAGGATTGGAGAGGTTCGGTGAGCAAATGAAGACCCTTTGAAGTCATATTGCATGGTACCCATTCCACGGGTTTCAACTACCCAGGTTTTAGGTATTCTTCCTTCAGCTAAAACATGCATGTGGAACCCAGAGTATGATCAACCATGTGAACGGGAGACGTGTTCAAATATGTCTCAGTTTTCGTACCCTGGTACTCGGGTGCAACATTCCAGACGCTTTACTAACAGTCTCCCGACTTGGAGAGTCAGTCCCTTTAACCTCCTGTTTGGCCTAGTTTGCAATTTCTGTGGAAGATGAACAGGAATAGCGAGAACCAATGAGAGACTAGCTGGAGGTGTCTGGATGGGCAAATTTAACTCTCATTTCCCACCAGGAAGAGGAATTAACCAAAGGCTCAGCATGCCGTGCCAGAACCAGATTAGGGCCTGAAGACATCCTGCGGTGTTGCGGCCAGGTCACAAGAAAGAGAGTTGAAGAAAGGAGCTCAGGGGCACTGTAATTCACAAACCTGCAGAGTTATAAATGACAGCTATCGTCCAAAAATACACTGAAGTAAGGCTGCCAAGAGGACTTGAAAGCGGGGCAGAATTGCAGGAAACCGATTTCAGGAGGTAGACTGGAATTGCATTGAAAGCATAGGAAAAGAGGCAGAACGTCCACAATGATGCACTTGGACAAAAATGGCGTATGTGTTTTTTCCTGAATATACTCAGGAAAAAACGCATACGCCCTTTTTGGCCAACCAAGCAAAACTTGCAAAGGAAATCTGCACTACAATGAAGTCTCACTTCCCCCCGGTCAAAAGGGCCATCTGAAAAAAGGGTAAAATCCAGAAAGGCAGGACAAGCCATGGAGAACTGGGAGCCTTGTTATGCTGATGGGCGGGATGTAAATTGCCAACAGACACTCGGGAGAAGTGTATGGTGTTTCCTTAAACATCTAAAAAACAAAGCAACAGAGCCTATGGCACTTCCACTTATGGTCCTATAGCTTAGGGAAATTAAAATCAAAAAGACACAGCCACCCCAAAGTTTGGGACGCCTCTGTTTACAAGAACCTCGTTTACAGTACAAGTTCAACATCGCAGAAAGTGAAAAATGGATAAAGAAGTTGTGGTATTTACTTACAAAGCAATATCACTCAGCAATGAAATCTATGTCATCAGGGCCTTAGCAGCACAATGAGTGGATTCAGGTATGATGATTCTAACTGAAATAAATCACACAGAAAAAGAAACATCATAAGATATCAGTAATACACGGAATGTAAACTTGGCTACACAGGAACTGAATTACAGAATAGAACAGGGTCTCAAATTTAGAAAACCAACTTATGCTTGCTTAAGGGGAAAGGTGAGTTGGGGTGCTGCATAAAACCAGAGATTGAAATGAGCACAGATAAAGTTCCTTAAGCCAAATATGGAATAGACAAGAGCTACTCCTTGCTCAACGAAATGGACTCAACACCGCATATTAAACGCCTAAGAATGTACCTGACTAGTAAGTATCTTAAAACCTATGGATTGCTATGTCTCCGAAAGAGAATCAAGCATGTGTACAGGGGCATAAACGCAGCAGTGATAGGATTGGAGAGGTTCGGTGAGCAAATGAAGACCCTTTGAAGTCATATTGCATGGTACCCATTCCACGGGTTTCACCTACCCAGGTTTAAGGTATTCTTCCTTCAGCTAAAACATGCATGTGGAACCCAGAGTATGATCAACCATGTGAACGGGAGACGTGTTCAAATATGTCTCAGTTTTCCTCCCCTGGTACTCGGGTGCAACATTCCAGACGCTTTACTAACACTCTCCCCACTTGGAGAGTCAGCGCCTTTAACCTCCTGTTTGGCCCAGTTTGCAATTTCTGCGGAAGATGAACAGGAATAGCGAGAACCAATGAGAGGTTAGCTGGAGGTGTCTGGACGGGCAAATTTAACTCTCATTTCCCACCAGGAAGAGGAAATAACCAAAGGCTCAGCGTGCCGTACCGGAACCAGATTAGGGCCTGAAGCCATCCTGCAGTGTTGCGGCCAGGTCACAAGAAAGCGAGTTGAAGAAAGGAGCTCAGGGGCACTGTAATTCACAAACCTGCAGAGTTATAAATGAGAGCTATCGTCCAAAAATAGACTGAAGTAAGGCTGCCAAGAGGACTTGAAAGCGGGGCAGAATTGCAGGATACCGATTTCAGGAGGTAGACTGGAATTGCATTGAAAGCATAGGAAAAGAGGCAGAACGTCCACAATGATGCACTTGGCCAAAAAGGGCGTATGCGTTTTTTCCTGAATATATTCAGGAAAAAACGCATACGCCCTTTTTGGCCAACTAAGCAAGCTTGCAAAGGAAATCTGCACTACAATGAAGTCTCACTTCTCCCGGTCAAAAGGGCCATCTGAAAAATGTGTAAAATCCAGAAAGGCAGGACAGGCCATGGAGAACTGGGAACCTTGTTATGCTGAAGGGCGGGATATAAATTGCCAACAAACACTCGGGAGAAGTGTATGGTGTTTCCTGAAACATCTAAAAAACAAAGCAACAGAGCCTAGGGCACTTCCACTTATGGTCCTATAGCTTAGGGAATTTAAAATCAAAAAGACACAGCCACCCCAAAGTTTCGAACGGCTCTGTTTACAAGAACCTCGTTTACAGTACAAGTTCAACATCGCAGAAAGTGAAAAATGGATAATAAAGTTGTTGTATTTACTTACAAAGCAATATCACTCAGCAATGAAATCTGTGTCATCAGGCCCTTAGCAGCACAATGAGTGGATTCAGGTATGATGATTCTAACTGAAATAAGTCACACAGAAAAAGAAACATCATAAGATATCAGTAATACACGGAATGGAAACTTGGCTACACAGGAACTGAATTACAGAACAGAACAGGGTCTCAAATTTAGAAAACCAACTTATGCTTGCTTAAGGGGAAAGGTGAGTTGGGGTGCTGCATAAAACCAGAGATTGAAATGAGCACAGGTAAAGTTCCTTAAGCCAAATATGGAATAGACAAGAGCTACTCCTTGCTCAACGAAATGGACTCAACACCGCATATTAAACGCCTAAGAATGTACCTGACTAGTAAGTATCTTAAAACCTATGGATTGCTATGTCTCCGAAAGAGAATCAAGCATGTGTACAGGGGCATAAACGCAGCAGTGATAGGATTGGAGAGGTTCGGTGAGCAAATGAAGACCCTTTGAAGTCATATTGCATGGTACCCATTCCACGGGTTTCAACTACCCAGGTTTTAGGTATTCTTCCTTCAGCTAAAACATGCATGTGGAACCCAGAGTATGATCAACCATGTGAACGGGAGACGTGTTCAAATATGTCTCAGTTTTCGTACCCTGGTACTCGGGTGCAACATTCCAGACGCTTTACTAACAGTCTCCCGACTTGGAGAGTCAGTCCCTTTAACCTCCTGTTTGGCCTAGTTTGCAATTTCTGTGGAAGATGAACAGGAATAGCGAGAACCAATGAGAGACTAGCTGGAGGTGTCTGGATGGGCAAATTTAACTCTCATTTCCCACCAGGAAGAGGAATTAACCAAAGGCTCAGCATGCCGTGCCAGAACCAGATTAGGGCCTGAAGACATCCTGCGGTGTTGCGGCCAGGTCACAAGAAAGAGAGTTGAAGAAAGGAGCTCAGGGGCACTGTAATTCACAAACCTGCAGAGTTATAAATGACAGCTATCGTCCAAAAATACACTGAAGTAAGGCTGCCAAGAGGACTTGAAAGCGGGGCAGAATTGCAGGAAACCGATTTCAGGAGGTAGACTGGAATTGCATTGAAAGCATAGGAAAAGAGGCAGAACGTCCACAATGATGCACTTGGACAAAAATGGCGTATGTGTTTTTTCCTGAATATACTCAGGAAAAAACGCATACGCCCTTTTTGGCCAACCAAGCAAAACTTGCAAAGGAAATCTGCACTACAATGAAGTCTCACTTCCCCCCGGTCAAAAGGGCCATCTGAAAAAAGGGTAAAATCCAGAAAGGCAGGACAAGCCATGGAGAACTGGGAGCCTTGTTATGCTGATGGGCGGGATGTAAATTGCCAACAGACACTCGGGAGAAGTGTATGGTGTTTCCTTAAACATCTAAAAAACAAAGCAACAGAGCCTATGGCACTTCCACTTATGGTCCTATAGCTTAGGGAAATTAAAATCAAAAAGACACAGCCACCCCAAAGTTTGGGACGCCTCTGTTTACAAGAACCTCGTTTACAGTACAAGTTCAACATCGCAGAAAGTGAAAAATGGATAAAGAAGTTGTGGTATTTACTTACAAAGCAATATCACTCAGCAATGAAATCTATGTCATCAGGGCCTTAGCAGCACAATGAGTGGATTCAGGTATGATGATTCTAACTGAAATAAATCACACAGAAAAAGAAACATCATAAGATATCAGTAATACACGGAATGTAAACTTGGCTACACAGGAACTGAATTACAGAATAGAACAGGGTCTCAAATTTAGAAAACCAACTTATGCTTGCTTAAGGGGAAAGGTGAGTTGGGGTGCTGCATAAAACCAGAGATTGAAATGAGCACAGATAAAGTTCCTTAAGCCAAATATGGAATAGACAAGAGCTACTCCTTGCTCAACGAAATGGACTCAACACCGCATATTAAACGCCTAAGAATGTACCTGACTAGTAAGTATCTTAAAACCTATGGATTGCTATGTCTCCGAAAGAGAATCAAGCATGTGTACAGGGGCATAAACGCAGCAGTGATAGGATTGGAGAGGTTCGGTGAGCAAATGAAGACCCTTTGAAGTCATATTGCATGGTACCCATTCCACGGGTTTCACCTACCCAGGTTTAAGGTATTCTTCCTTCAGCTAAAACATGCATGTGGAACCCAGAGTATGATCAACCATGTGAACGGGAGACGTGTTCAAATATGTCTCAGTTTTCCTCCCCTGGTACTCGGGTGCAACATTCCAGACGCTTTACTAACACTCTCCCCACTTGGAGAGTCAGCGCCTTTAACCTCCTGTTTGGCCCAGTTTGCAATTTCTGCGGAAGATGAACAGGAATAGCGAGAACCAATGAGAGGTTAGCTGGAGGTGTCTGGACGGGCAAATTTAACTCTCATTTCCCACCAGGAAGAGGAAATAACCAAAGGCTCAGCGTGCCGTACCGGAACCAGATTAGGGCCTGAAGCCATCCTGCAGTGTTGCGGCCAGGTCACAAGAAAGCGAGTTGAAGAAAGGAGCTCAGGGGCACTGTAATTCACAAACCTGCAGAGTTATAAATGAGAGCTATCGTCCAAAAATAGACTGAAGTAAGGCTGCCAAGAGGACTTGAAAGCGGGGCAGAATTGCAGGATACCGATTTCAGGAGGTAGACTGGAATTGCATTGAAAGCATAGGAAAAGAGGCAGAACGTCCACAATGATGCACTTGGCCAAAAAGGGCGTATGCGTTTTTTCCTGAATATATTCAGGAAAAAACGCATACGCCCTTTTTGGCCAACTAAGCAAGCTTGCAAAGGAAATCTGCACTACAATGAAGTCTCACTTCTCCCGGTCAAAAGGGCCATCTGAAAAATGTGTAAAATCCAGAAAGGCAGGACAGGCCATGGAGAACTGGGAACCTTGTTATGCTGAAGGGCGGGATATAAATTGCCAACAAACACTCGGGAGAAGTGTATGGTGTTTCCTGAAACATCTAAAAAACAAAGCAACAGAGCCTAGGGCACTTCCACTTATGGTCCTATAGCTTAGGGAATTTAAAATCAAAAAGACACAGCCACCCCAAAGTTTCGAACGGCTCTGTTTACAAGAACCTCGTTTACAGTACAAGTTCAACATCGCAGAAAGTGAAAAATGGATAATAAAGTTGTTGTATTTACTTACAAAGCAATATCACTCAGCAATGAAATCTGTGTCATCAGGCCCTTAGCAGCACAATGAGTGGATTCAGGTATGATGATTCTAACTGAAATAAGTCACACAGAAAAAGAAACATCATAAGATATCAGTAATACACGGAATGGAAACTTGGCTACACAGGAACTGAATTACAGAACAGAACAGGGTCTCAAATTTAGAAAACCAACTTATGCTTGCTTAAGGGTAAAGGTGAGTTGGGGTGCTGCATAAAACCAGAGATTGAAATGAGCACAGATAAAGTTCCTTAAGCCAAATATGGAATAGACAAGAGCTACTCCTTGCTCAACGAAGTGGACTCAACACCGCATATTAAACGCCTAAGAATGTACCTGACTAGTAAGTATCCTAAAACCTATGGATTGCTATGTCTCCGAAAGAGAATCAAGCATGTGTACAGGGGCATAAACGCAGCAGTGATAGGATTGGAGAGGTTCCGTGAGCAAATGAAGACCCTTTGAAGTCATATTGCATGGTACCCATTCCACGGGTTTCAACTACCCAGGTTTTAGGTATTCTTCCTTCAGCTAAAACATGCATGTGGAACCCAGAGTATGATCAACCATGTGATCGGGAGACGTGTTCAAATATGTCTCAGTTTTCCTCCCCTGGTACTCGGGTGCAACATTCCAGACGCTTTACTAACACTCTCCCGACTTGGAGAGTCAGTCCCTTTAACCTCCTGTTTGGCCCAGTTTGCAATTTCTGTGGAAGATGAACAGGAATAGCGAGAACCAATGAGAGACTAGCTGGAGGTGTCTGGACGGGCAAATTTAACTCTCATTTCCCACCAGGAAGAGGAAATAACCAAAGGCTCAGCATGCCGTGCCGGAAACAGATTAGGGCCTGAAGCCATCCTGCGGTGTTGCGGCCAGGTCACAAGAAAGCGAGTTGAAGAAAGGAGCTCAGGGGCCCTGTAATTCACAAACCTGCAGAGTTATAAATGACAGCTATCGTCCAAAAATAGACTGAAGTAAGGCTGCCAAGAGGACTTGAAAGCGGGGCAGAATTGCAGGAAACCGATTTCAGGAGGTAGACTGGAATTGCATTGAAAGCATAGGAAAAGAGGCAGAACGTCCACAATGATGCACTTGGCCAAAAAGGGCGTATGCGTTTTTTCCTGAATATATTCAGGAAAAAACGCATACGCCCTTTTTGGCCAACCAAGCAAGCTTGCAAAGGAAATCTGCACTACAATGAAGTCTCACTTCCCCCCGGTCAAAAGGGCCATCTGAAAAAAGTGTAAAATCCAGAAAGGCAGGACAGGCCATGGAGAACTGGGAGCCTTGTTATGCTGATGGGCGGGATGTAAATTGCCAACAACCACTCCGGAGAAGTGTATGGTGTTTCCTGAAACATCTAAAAAACAAAGCAACAGAACCTAGGGCACTTCCACTTATGGTCCTATAGCTTAGGGAAATTAAAATCAAAAAGACACAGCCACCCCAAAGTTTGGGACGCCTCCGTTTACAAGAACCTCGTTTACCGTACAAGTTCAATATCACAGAAAGTGAAAAATGGATAAAGAACTTGTGGTAGTTACGTACAATGCAGTATCACTCAGCAATGAAATCTATGTCATCAGGCCCGTAGCAGCATAATGAGTGGATTCAGGTACGATGATTCTAACTGAAATAAGTCACACAGAAAAAGAAACATCATAAGATATCACTAATACACGGAATGTAAACTTGGCTACACAGGAACTGCATTCCAAAACAGAACAGGGTCTCAAATTTAGAAAGCCAACTTATGCTTGCTTAAGGGGAAAGGTGAGTTGGGGTGCTGCATAAAACCAGAGATTGAAATGAGCACAGATAAAGTTCCTTAAGCCAAATATGGAATAGACAAGAGCTACTCCTTGCTCAACGAAATGGACTCAACACCCCATATTAAACGCCTAAGAATGTACCTGACTAGTAAGTATCTTAAAACCTATGGATTGCTATGTCTCCAAAAGAGAATCAAGCGTGTGTACAGGGGCATAAACACAGCAGTGATAGGATTGGAGAGGTTCGGTGAGCAAATGAAGACCCTTTGAAGTCATATTGCATGGTACCCATTCCACGGGTTTCAACTACCCAGGTTTAAGGTATTCTTCCTTCAGCTAATACATGCATGTGGAACCTAGAGTATGATCAACCATGTGATCGGGAGACGTGTTCAAATATGTCTCAGTTTTCCTCCCCTGGTACTCGGGTGCAACATTCCAGACGCTTTACTAACACTCTCCCCAGTTGGAGAGTCAGTCCCTTTAACCTCCTGTTTGGCCCAGTTTGCAATTTCTGTGGAAGATGAACAAGAATAGCGACAACCAATGAGAGACTAGCTGGAGGTGTCTGGATGGGCAAATTTAACTCTCATTTCCCACCAGGAAGAGGAATTAACCAAAGGCTCAGCGTGCCGTGCCAGAACCAGATTAGGGCCTGAAGACATCCTGCGGTGTTGCGGCCAGGTCACAAGAAAGCGAGTTAAAGAAAGGAGCTCAGGAGCACTGTAATTCACAAACCTGCAGAGTTATAAATGACAGCTAGAGTCCAAAAATATACTGAAGTAAGGCTGCCAAGAGGACTTGAAAGCGGGGCAGAATTGCAGGAAACCGATTTCAGGAGGTAGACTGGAATTGCATTGAAAGCATAGGAAAAGAGGCAGAACGTCCACAATGATGCACTTGGCCAAAAAGGGCGTATGCGTTTTTTCCTGAATATATTCAGGAAAAAACGCATACGCCCTTTTTGGCCAACCAAGCAAGCTTGCAAAGGAAATCTGCACTACGATGAAGTCTCACTTCCCCCCGGTCAAAAGGGCCATCTGAAAAAAGTGTAAAATCCAGAAAGGCAGGACAGGCCATGGAGAACTGGGAGCCTTGTTATGCTGATGGGCGGGATGTAAATTGCCAACAACCACTTGGGAGAAGTGTATGGTGTTTCCTGAAACATCTAAAATACAAAGCAACAGAGCCTAGGGCACTTCCACTTATGGTCCTATAGCTTAGGGAAATTAAAATCAAAAAGACACAGCCACCCCAAAGTTTGGGACGCCTCTGTTTACAAGAACCTCGTTTACAGTACAAGTTCAACATCACAGAAAGTGAAAAATGGAGAAAGAAGTTGTGGTATTTACTTACAAAGCAATATCACTCAGCAATGAAATCTGTGTCATCAGGCCCTTAGCAGCACAATGAGTGGATTCAGGTATGATGATTCTAACTGAAATAAGTCACACAGAAAAAGAAACATCATAAGATATCAGTAATACACGGAATGGAAACTTGGCTACACAGGAACTGAATTACAGAACAGAACAGGGTCTCAAATTTAGAAAACTAACTTATGCTTGCTTAAGGGGAAAGGTGAGTTGAGGTGCTGCATAAAACCAGAGATTGAAATGAGCACAGATAAAGTTCCTTAAGCCAAATATGGAATAGACAAGAGCTACTCCTTGCTCAACGAAATGGACTCAACACCCCATATTAAACGCCTAAGAATGTACCTGACTAGTAAGTATCTTAAAACCTATGGATTGCTATGTCTCCGAAAGAGAATCAAGCATGTGTACAGGGGAATAAACGCAGCAGTGATAGGATTGGAGAGGTTCGTGAGCAAATGAAGACCCTTTGAAGTCATATTGCATGGTACCCATTCCACGGGTTTCAACTACCCAGGTTTAAGGTATTCTTCCTTCATCTAAAACATGCATGTGGAACCTAGAGTATGATCAACCATGTGATCGGGAGACGTGTTCAAATATGTCTCAGTTTTCGTACCCTGGTACTCGGGTGCAACATTCCAGACGCTTTACTAACACTCTCCCCACTTGGAGAGTCAGTCCCTTTAACCTCCTGTTTGGCCCAGTTTGCAATTTCTGTGGAAGATGAACAGGAATAGCGAGAACCAATGAGAGACTAGCTGGAGGTGTCTGGATGGGCAAATTTAACTCTCATTTCCCACCAGGAAGAGGAATTAACCAAAGGCTCAGCGTGCCGTGCCAGAACCAGATTAGGGCCTGAAGACATCTTGCGGTGTTGCGGCCAGCTCACAAGAAAGCGAGTTAAAGAAAGGAGCTCAGGAGCACTGTAATTCACAAACCTGCAGAGTTATAAATGACAGCTAGAGTCCAAAAATATACTGAAGTAAGGCTGCCAAGAGGACTTGAAAGCGGGGCAGAATTGCAGGAAACCAATTTCAGGAGGTAGACTGGAATTGCATTGAAAGCATAGGAAAAGAGGCAGAACGTCCACAATGATGCACTTGGCCAAAAAGGGCGTATGCGTTTTTTCCTGAATATATTCAGGAAAAAACGCATACGCCCTTTTTGGCCAACCAAGCAAGTTTGCAAAGGAAATCTGCACTACTATGAAGTCTCACTTCCCCCCGGTCAAAAGGGCCATCTGAAAAAAGTGTAAAATCCAGAAAGGCAGGACAGGCCATGGAGAACTGGGAGCCTTGTTATGCTGATGGGCGGGATGTAAATTGCCAACAACCACTCGGGAGAAGTGTATGGTGTTTCCTGAAACATCTAAAATACAAAGCAACAGAGCCTAGGGCACTTCCACTTATGGTCCTATAGCTTAGGGAAATTAAAATCAAAAAGACACAGCCACCCCAAAGTTTGGGACGCCTCTGTTTACAAGAACCTCGTTTACCGTACAAGTTCAATATCACAGAAAGTGAAAAATGGATAAAGAAGTTGTGGTATTTACTTACAAAGCAATATCACTCAGCAATGAAATCTGTGTCATCAGGCCCTTAGCAGCACAATGAGTGGATTCAGGTATGATGATTCTAACTGAAATAAGTCACACAGAAAAAGAAACATCATAAGATATCAGTAATACACGGAATGGAAACTTGGCTACACAGGAACTGAATTACAGAACAGAACAGGGTCTCAAATTTAGAAAACTAACTTATGCTTGCTTAAGGGGAAAGGTGAGTTGGGGTGCTGCATAAAACCAGAGATTGAAATGAGCACAGATAAATTTCCTTAAGCCAAATATGGAATAGACAAGAGCTACTCCTTGCTCAACGAAATGGACTCAACACCCCATATTAAACGCCTAAGAATGTACCTGACTAGTAAGTATCTTAAAACCTATGGATTGCTATGTCTCCGAAAGAGAATCAAGCATGTGTACAGGGGCATAAACGCAGCAGTGATAGGATTGGAGAGGTTCGTGAGCAAATGAAGACCCTTTGAAGTCATATTGCATGGTACCCATTCCACGGGTTTCAACTACCCAGGTTTAAGGTATTCTTCCTTCAGCTACAACATGCATGTGGAACCTAGAGTATGATCAACCATGTGAACGGGAGACGTGTTCAAATATGTCTCAGTTTTCGTAGCCTGGTACTCGGGTGCAACATTCCAGACGCTTTACTAACACCCCCCCGACTTGGAGAGTCAGTCCCTTTAACCTCCTGTTTGGCCCAGTTTGCAATTTCTGTGGAAGATGAACAGGAATAGCGAGAACCAATGAGAGACTAGCTGGAGGTGTCTGGTTGGGCAAATTTAACTCTCATTTCCCACCAGGAAGGGGAAATAACCAAAGGCTCAGCGTGCCGTGCCAGAACCAGATTAGGGCCTGAAGCCATCCTGCGGTGTTGCGGCCAGGTCACAAGAAAGCGAGTTGAAGAAACGAGCTCAGGGGCACTGTAATTCACAAACCTGCAGAGTTATAAATGAGAGCTATCGTCCAAAAATAGACTGAAGTAAGGCTGCCAAGAGGACTTGAAAGCGGGGCAGAATTGCAGGAAACCGATTTCAGGAGGTAGACTGGAATTGCATTGAAAGCATAGGAAAAGAGGCAGAACGTCCACAATGATGCACTTGGCCAAAAAGGGCGTATGCGTTTTTTCCTGAATATATTCAGGAAAAAACGCATACGCCCTTTTTGGCCAACCAAGCAAGCTTGCAAAGGAAATCTGCACTACAATGAAGTCTCACTTCCCCCCGGTCAAAAGGGCCATCTGAAAAAAGTGTAAAATCCAGAAAGGCAGGACAGGCCATGGAGAACTGGGAGCCTTGTTATGCTGATGGGCGGGATGTAAATTGCCAACAACCACTCGGGAGAAGTGTATGGTGTTTCCTGAAACATCTAAAAAACAAAGCAACAGAACCTAGGGCACTTCCACTTATGGTCCTATAGCTTAGGGAAATTAAAATCAAAAAGACACAGCCACCCCAAAGTTTGGAACGGCTCTGTTTACAAGAACCTCGTTTACAGTACAAGTTCAACATCACAGAAAGTGAAAATTGGATAAAGAAGTTGTGGTATTTACTTACAAAGCAATATCACTCAGCAATGAAATCTGTGTCATCAGGCCCTTAGCAGCACAATGAGTGGATTCAGGTATGATGATTCTAACTGAAATAAGTCACACAGAAAAAGAAACATCATAAGATATCAGTAATACACGGAATGTAAACTTGGCTACACAGGAACTGAATTACAGAACAGAACAGGGTCTCAAATTTAGAAAACCAACTTATGCTTGCTTAAGGGTAAAGGTGAGTTGGGGTGCTGCATAAAACCAGAGATTGAAATGAGCACAGATAAAGTTCCTTAAGCCAAATATGGAATAGACAAGAGCTACTCCTTGCTCAACGAAATGGACTCAACACCGCATATTAAACGCCTAAGAATGTACCTGACTAGTAAGTATCTTAAAACCTATGGATTGCTATGTCTCCGAAAGAGAATCAAGCATGTGTACAGGGGCATAAACGCAGCAGTGATAGGATTGGAGAGGTTCGGTGAGCAAAAGAAGACCCTTTGAAGTCATATTGCATGGTACCCATTCCACGGGTTTCAACTACCCAGGTTTTAGGTATTCTTCCTTCAGCTAAAACATGCATGTGGAACCCAGAGTATGATCAACCATGTGATCGGGAGACGTGTTCAAATATGTCTCAGTTTTCCTCCCCTGGTACTCGGGTGCAACATTCCAGACGCTTTACTAACACTCTCCCCACTTGGAGAGTCAGCGCCTTTAACCTCCTGTTTGGCACAGTTTGCAATTTCTGCGGAAGATGAACAGGAATAGCGAGAACCAATGAGAGACTAGCTGGAGGTGTCTGGATGGGCAAATTTAACTCTCATTTCCCACCAGGAAGAGGAATTAACCAAAGGCTCAGCGTGCCGGGCCGGAACCAGATTAGGGCCTGAAGCCATCCTGCGGTGTTGCGGCCAGGTCACAAGAAAGCGAGTTGAAGAAAGGAGCTCAGGGGCACTGTAATTCACAAACCTGCAGAGTTATAAATGACAGCTATCGTCCAAAAATAGACTGAAGTAAGGCTGCCAAGAGGACTTGAAAGCGGGGCAGAATTGCAGGAAACCGATTTCAGGAGGTAGACTGGAATTGCATTGAAAGCATAGGAAAAGAGGCAGAACGTCCACAATGATGCACTTGGCCAAAAAGGGCGTATGCGTTTTTTCCTGAATATATTCAGGAAAAAACGCATACGCCCTTTTTGGCCAACCAAGCAAGCTTGCAAAGGAAATCTGCACTACAATGAAGTCTCACTTCCCCCCGGTCAAAAGGGCCATCTGAAAAAAGTGTAAAATCCAGAAAGGCAGGACAGGCCATGGAGAACTGGGAGCCTTGTTATGCTGATGGGCGGGATGTAAATTACCCACAGACACTCAGGAGAAGTGTATGGTGTTTCCTGAAACATCTAAAAAACAAAGCAACAGAGCCTAGGGCACTGCCACTTATGGTCCTATAGATTAGGGAAATTAAAATCAAAAAGACACAGCCACCCCAAAGTTTGGGACGCCTCTGTTTACAAGAACTTCATTTACAGTACAAGTTCAACATCGCAGAAAGTGAAAAATGGATAAAGAAGTTGTGGTATTTACTTACAAAACAATATCACTCAGCAATGAAATCTGTGTCATCAGGCCCTTAGCAGCACAATGAGTGGATTCAGGTATGATGATTCTAACTGAAATAAGTCACACAGAAAAAGAAACTTCATAAGATATCAGTAATACACGGAATGTAAACTTGGCTACACAGGAACTGAATTACAGAACAGAACAGGGTCTCAAATTTAGAAAACCAACTTATGCTTGCTTAAGGGGAAAGGTGAGTTGGGGTGCTGCATAAAACCAGAGATTGAAATGAGCACAGATAAAGTTCCTTAAGCCAAATATGGAATAGACAAGAGCTACTCCTTGCTCAACGAAATGGACTCAACACCGCATATTAAACGCCTAAGAATGTACCTGACTAGTAAGTATCTTAAAACCTATGGATTGCTATGTCTCCGAAAGAGAATCAAGCATGTGTACAGGGGCATAAACGCAGCAGTGATAGGATTGGAGAGGTTCGGTGAGCAAATGAAGACCCTTTGAAGTCATATTGCATGGTACCCATTCCACGGGTTTCACCTACCCAGGTTTAAGGTATTCTTCCTTCAGCTAAAACATGCATGTGGAACCCAGAGTATGATCAACCATGTGAACGGGAGACGTGTTCAAATATGTCTCAGTTTTCCTCCCCTGGTACTCGGGTGCAACATTCCAGACGCTTTACTAACACTCTCCCCACTTGGAGAGTCAGCGCCTTTAACCTCCTGTTTGGCCCAGTTTGCAATTTCTGCGGAAGATGAACAGGAATAGCGAGAACCAATGAGAGGTTAGCTGGAGGTGTCTGGACGGGCAAATTTAACTCTCATTTCCCACCAGGAAGAGGAAATAACCAAAGGCTCAGCGTGCCGTACCGGAACCAGATTAGGGCCTGAAGCCATCCTGCAGTGTTGCGGCCAGGTCACAAGAAAGCGAGTTGAAGAAAGGAGCTCAGGGGCACTGTAATTCACAAACCTGCAGAGTTATAAATGAGAGCTATCGTCCAAAAATAGACTGAAGTAAGGCTGCCAAGAGGACTTGAAAGCGGGGCAGAATTGCAGGATACCGATTTCAGGAGGTAGACTGGAATTGCATTGAAAGCATAGGAAAAGAGGCAGAACGTCCACAATGATGCACTTGGCCAAAAAGGGCGTATGCGTTTTTTCCTGAATATATTCAGGAAAAAACGCATACGCCCTTTTTGGCCAACTAAGCAAGCTTGCAAAGGAAATCTGCACTACAATGAAGTCTCACTTCTCCCGGTCAAAAGGGCCATCTGAAAAATGTGTAAAATCCAGAAAGGCAGGACAGGCCATGGAGAACTGGGAACCTTGTTATGCTGAAGGGCGGGATATAAATTGCCAACAAACACTCGGGAGAAGTGTATGGTGTTTCCTGAAACATCTAAAAAACAAAGCAACAGAGCCTAGGGCACTTCCACTTATGGTCCTATAGCTTAGGGAATTTAAAATCAAAAAGACACAGCCACCCCAAACTTTCGAACGGCTCT
Source organism: Delphinus delphis (assembly GCF_949987515.2). Classification (NCBI taxonomy): domain Eukaryota; kingdom Metazoa; phylum Chordata; class Mammalia; order Artiodactyla; family Delphinidae; genus Delphinus; species Delphinus delphis. The sequence goes on from NW_027193053.1 coordinate 38,360, forward strand.
GTTTACAAGAACCTCGTTTACAGTACAAGTTCAACATCGCAGAAAGTGAAAAATGGATAATAAAGTTGTTGTATTTACTTACAAAGCAATATCACTCAGCAATGAAATCTGTGTCATCAGGCCCTTAGCAGCACAATGAGTGGATTCAGGTATGATGATTCTAACTGAAATAAGTCACACAGAAAAAGAAACATCATAAGATATCAGTAATACACGGAATGGAAACTTGGCTACACAGGAACTGAATTACAGAACAGAACAGGGTCTCAAATTTAGAAAACCAACTTATGCTTGCTTAAGGGTAAAGGTGAGTTGGGGTGCTGCATAAAACCAGAGATTGAAATGAGCACAGATAAAGTTCCTTAAGCCAAATATGGAATAGACAAGAGCTACTCCTTGCTCAACGAAGTGGACTCAACACCGCATATTAAACGCCTAAGAATGTACCTGACTAGTAAGTATCCTAAAACCTATGGATTGCTATGTCTCCGAAAGAGAATCAAGCATGTGTACAGGGGCATAAACGCAGCAGTGATAGGATTGGAGAGGTTCCGTGAGCAAATGAAGACCCTTTGAAGTCATATTGCATGGTACCCATTCCACGGGTTTCAACTACCCAGGTTTTAGGTATTCTTCCTTCAGCTAAAACATGCATGTGGAACCCAGAGTATGATCAACCATGTGATCGGGAGACGTGTTCAAATATGTCTCAGTTTTCCTCCCCTGGTACTCGGGTGCAACATTCCAGACGCTTTACTAACACTCTCCCGACTTGGAGAGTCAGTCCCTTTAACCTCCTGTTTGGCCCAGTTTGCAATTTCTGTGGAAGATGAACAGGAATAGCGAGAACCAATGAGAGACTAGCTGGAGGTGTCTGGACGGGCAAATTTAACTCTCATTTCCCACCAGGAAGAGGAAATAACCAAAGGCTCAGCATGCCGTGCCGGAAACAGATTAGGGCCTGAAGCCATCCTGCGGTGTTGCGGCCAGGTCACAAGAAAGCGAGTTGAAGAAAGGAGCTCAGGGGCCCTGTAATTCACAAACCTGCAGAGTTATAAATGACAGCTATCGTCCAAAAATAGACTGAAGTAAGGCTGCCAAGAGGACTTGAAAGCGGGGCAGAATTGCAGGAAACCGATTTCAGGAGGTAGACTGGAATTGCATTGAAAGCATAGGAAAAGAGGCAGAACGTCCACAATGATGCACTTGGCCAAAAAGGGCGTATGCGTTTTTTCCTGAATATATTCAGGAAAAAACGCATACGCCCTTTTTGGCCAACCAAGCAAGCTTGCAAAGGAAATCTGCACTACTATGAAGTCTCACTTCCCCCCGGTCAAAAGGGCCATCTGAAAAAAGTGTAAAATCCAGAAAGGCAGGACAGGCCATGGAGAACTGGGAGCCTTGTTATGCTGATGGGCGGGATGTAAATTGCCAACAACCACTCCGGAGAAGTGTATGGTGTTTCCTGAAACATCTAAAAAACAAAGCAACAGAACCTAGGGCACTTCCACTTATGGTCCTATAGCTTAGGGAAATTAAAATCAAAAAGACACAGCCACCCCAAAGTTTGGGACGCCTCCGTTTACAAGAACCTCGTTTACCGTACAAGTTCAATATCACAGAAAGTGAAAAATGGATAAAGAACTTGTGGTAGTTACGTACAATGCAGTATCATTCAGCAATGAAATCTATGTCATCAGGCCCGTAGCAGCATAATGAGTGGATTCAGGTACGATGATTCTAACTGAAATAAGTCACACAGAAAAAGAAACATCATAAGATATCACTAATACACGGAATGTAAACTTGGCTACACAGGAACTGCATTCCAAAACAGAACAGGGTCTCAAATTTAGAAAGCCAACTTATGCTTGCTTAAGGGGAAAGGTGAGTTGGGGTGCTGCATAAAACCAGAGATTGAAATGAGCACAGATAAAGTTCCTTAAGCCAAATATGGAATAGACAAGAGCTACTCCTTGCTCAACGAAATGGACTCAACACCCCATATTAAACGCCTAAGAATGTACCTGACTAGTAAGTATCTTAAAACCTATGGATTGCTATGTCTCCAAAAGAGAATCAAGCGTGTGTACAGGGGCATAAACACAGCAGTGATAGGATTGGAGAGGTTCGGTGAGCAAATGAAGACCCTTTCAAGTCATATTGCATGGTACCCATTCCACGGGTTTCAACTACCCAGGTTTAAGGTATTCTTCCTTCAGCTAATACATGCATGTGGAACCTAGAGTATGATCAACCATGTGATCGGGAGACGTGTTCAAATATGTCTCAGTTTTCCTCCCCTGGTACTCGGGTGCAACATTCCAGACGCTTTACTAACACTCTCCCCAGTTGGAGAGTCAGTCCCTTTAACCTCCTGTTTGGCCCAGTTTGCAATTTCTGTGGAAGATGAACAAGAATAGCGACAACCAATGAGAGACTAGCTGGAGGTGTCTGGATGGGCAAATTTAACTCTCATTTCCCACCAGGAAGAGGAATTAACCAAAGGCTCAGCGTGCCGTGCCAGAACCAGATTAGGGCCTGAAGACATCCTGCGGTGTTGCGGCCAGGTCACAAGAAAGCGAGTTAAAGAAAGGAGCTCAGGAGCACTGTAATTCACAAACCTGCAGAGTTATAAATGACAGCTATCGTCCAAAAATATACTGAAGTAAGGCTGCCAAGAGGACTTGAAAGCGGGGCAGAATTGCAGGAAACCGATTTCAGGAGGTAGACTGGAATTGCATTGAAAGCATAGGAAAAGAGGCAGAACGTCCACAATGATGCACTTGGCCAAAAAGGGCGTATGCGTTTTTTCCTGAATATATTCAGGAAAAAACGCATACGCCCTTTTTGGCCAACCAAGCAAGCTTGCAAAGGAAATCTGCACTACGATGAAGTCTCACTTCCCCCCGGTCAAAAGGGCCATCTGAAAAAAGTGTAAAATCCAGAAAGGCAGGACAGGCCATGGAGAACTGGGAGCCTTGTTATGCTGATGGGCGGGATGTAAATTGCCAACAACCACTTGGGAGAAGTGTATGGTGTTTCCTGAAACATCTAAAATACAAAGCAACAGAGCCTAGGGCACTTCCACTTATGGTCCTATAGCTTAGGGAAATTAAAATCAAAAAGACACAGCCACCCCAAAGTTTGGGACGCCTCTGTTTACAAGAACCTCGTTTACAGTACAAGTTCAACATCGCAGAAAGTGAAAAATGGAGAAAGAAGTTGTGGTATTTACTTACAAAGCAATATCACTCAGCAATGAAATCTGTGTCATCAGGCCCTTAGCAGCACAATGAGTGGATTCAGGTATGATGATTCTAACTGAAATAAGTCACACAGAAAAAGAAACATCATAAGATATCAGTAATACACGGAATGGAAACTTGGCTACACAGGAACTGAATTACAGAACAGAACAGGGTCTCAAATTTAGAAAACTAACTTATGCTTGCTTAAGGGGAAAGGTGAGTTGGGGTGCTGCATGAAACCAGAGATTGAAATGAGCACAGATAAATTTCCTTAAGCCAAATATGGAATAGACAAGAGCTACTCCTTGCTCAACGAAATGGACTCAACACCCCATATTAAACGCCTAAGAATGTACCTGACTAGTAAGTATCTTAAAACCTATGGATTGCTATGTCTCCGAAAGAGAATCAAGCATGTGTACAGGGGCATAAACGCAGCAGTGATAGGATTGGAGAGGTTCGTGAGCAAATGAAGACCCTTTGAAGTCATATTGCATGGTACCCATTCCACGGGTTTCAACTACCCAGGTTTAAGGTATTCTTCCTTCAGCTACAACATGCATGTGGAACCTAGAGTATGATCAACCATGTGAACGGGAGACGTGTTCAAATATGTCTCAGTTTTCGTAGCCTGGTACTCGGGTGCAACATTCCAGACGCTTTACTAACACCCCCCCGACTTGGAGAGTCAGTCCCTTTAACCTCCTGTTTGGCCCAGTTTGCAATTTCTGTGGAAGATGAACAGGAATAGCGAGAACCAATGAGAGACTAGCTGGAGGTGTCTGGTTGGGCAAATTTAACTCTCATTTCCCACCAGGAAGGGGAAATAACCAAAGGCTCAGCGTGCCGTGCCAGAACCAGATTAGGGCCTGAAGCCATCCTGCGGTGTTGCGGCCAGGTCACAAGAAAGCGAGTTGAAGAAACGAGCTCAGGGGCACTGTAATTCACAAACCTGCAGAGTTATAAATGAGAGCTATCGTCCAAAAATAGACTGAAGTAAGGCTGCCAAGAGGACTTGAAAGCGGGGCAGAATTGCAGGAAACCGATTTCAGGAGGTAGACTGGAATTGCATTGAAAGCATAGGAAAAGAGGCAGAACGTCCACAATGATGCACTTGGCCAAAAAGGGCGTATGCGTTTTTTCCTGAATATATTCAGGAAAAAACGCATACGCCCTTTTTGGCCAACCAAGCAAGCTTGCAAAGGAAATCTGCACTACAATGAAGTCTCACTTCCCCCCGGTCAAAAGGGCCATCTGAAAAAAGTGTAAAATCCAGAAAGGCAGGACAGGCCATGGAGAACTGGGAGCCTTGTTATGCTGATGGGCGGGATGTAAATTGCCAACAACCACTCGGGAGAAGTGTATGGTGTTTCCTGAAACATCTAAAAAACAAAGCAACAGAACCTAGGGCACTTCCACTTATGGTCCTATAGCTTAGGGAAATTAAAATCAAAAAGACACAGCCACCCCAAAGTTTGGAACGGCTCTGTTTACAAGAACCTCATTTACATTACAAGTTCAACATCACAGAAAGTGAAAATTGGATAAAGAAGTTGTGGTATTTACTTACAAAGCAATATCACTCAGCAATGAAATCTGTGTCATCAGGCCCTTAGCAGCACAATGAGTGGATTCAGGTATGATGATTCTAACTGAAATAAGTCACACAGAAAAAGAAACATCATAAGATATCAGTAATACACGGAATGTAAACTTGGCTACACAGGAACTGAATTACAGAACAGAACAGGGTCTCAAATTTAGAAAACCAACTTATGCTTGCTTAAGGGTAAAGGTGAGTTGGGGTGCTGCATAAAACCAGAGATTGAAATGAGCACAGATAAAGTTCCTTAAGCCAAATATGGAATAGACAAGAGCTACTCCTTGCTCAACGAAATGGACTCAACACCGCATATTAAACGCCTAAGAATGTACCTGACTAGTAAGTATCTTAAAACCTATGGATTGCTATGTCTCCGAAAGAGAATCAAGCATGTGTACAGGGGCATAAACGCAGCAGTGATAGGATTGGAGAGGTTCGGTGAGCAAAAGAAGACCCTTTGAAGTCATATTGCATGGTACCCATTCCACGGGTTTCAACTACCCAGGTTTTAGGTATTCTTCCTTCAGCTAAAACATGCATGTGGAACCCAGAGTATGATCAACCATGTGATCGGGAGACGTGTTCAAATATGTCTCAGTTTTCCTCCCCTGGTACTCGGGTGCAACATTCCAGACGCTTTACTAACACTCTCCCCACTTGGAGAGTCAGCGCCTTTAACCTCCTGTTTGGCACAGTTTGCAATTTCTGCGGAAGATGAACAGGAATAGCGAGAACCAATGAGAGACTAGCTGGAGGTGTCTGGATGGGCAAATTTAACTCTCATTTCCCACCAGGAAGAGGAATTAACCAAAGGCTCAGCGTGCCGGGCCGGAACCAGATTAGGGCCTGAAGCCATCCTGCGGTGTTGCGGCCAGGTCACAAGAAAGCGAGTTGAAGAAAGGAGCTCAGGGGCACTGTAATTCACAAACCTGCAGAGTTATAAATGACAGCTATCGTCCAAAAATAGACTGAAGTAAGGCTGCCAAGAGGACTTGAAAGCGGGGCAGAATTGCAGGAAACCGATTTCAGGAGGTAGACTGGAATTGCATTGAAAGCATAGGAAAAGAGGCAGAACGTCCACAATGATGCACTTGGCCAAAAAGGGCGTATGCGTTTTTTCCTGAATATATTCAGGAAAAAACGCATACGCCCTTTTTGGCCAACCAAGCAAGCTTGCAAAGGAAATCTGCACTACAATGAAGTCTCACTTCCCCCCGGTCAAAAGGGCCATCTGAAAAAAGTGTAAAATCCAGAAAGGCAGGACAGGCCATGGAGAACTGGGAGCCTTGTTATGCTGATGGGCGGGATGTAAATTACCCACAGACACTCAGGAGAAGTGTATGGTGTTTCCTGAAACATCTAAAAAACAAAGCAACAGAGCCTAGGGCACTGCCACTTATGGTCCTATAGATTAGGGAAATTAAAATCAAAAAGACACAGCCACCCCAAAGTTTGGGACGCCTCTGTTTACAAGAACTTCATTTACAGTACAAGTTCAACATCGCAGAAAGTGAAAAATGGATAAAGAAGTTGTGGTATTTACTTACAAAACAATATCACTCAGCAATGAAATCTGTGTCATCAGGCCCTTAGCAGCACAATGAGTGGATTCAGGTATGATGATTCTAACTGAAATAAGTCACACAGAAAAAGAAACTTCATAAGATATCAGTAATACATGGAATGTAAACTTGGCTACACAGGAACTGAATTACAGAACAGAACAGGGTCTCAAATTTAGAAAACCAACTTATGCTTGCTTAAGGGGAAAGGTGAGTTGGGGTGCTGCATAAAACCAGAGATTGAAATGAGCACAGATAAAGTTCCTTAAGCCAAATATGGAATAGACAAGAGCTACTCCTTGCTCAAAGAAATGGACTCAACACCGCATATTAAACGCCTAAGAATGTACCTGACTAGTAAGTATCTTAAAACCTATGGATTGCTATGTCTCCGAAAGAGAATCAAGCATGTGTACAGGGGCATAAACGCAGCAGTGATAGGATTGGAGAGGTTCGGTGAGCAAATGAAGACCCTTTGAAGTCATATTGCATGGTACCCATTACACGGGTCTTAACTCTCCAGGTTTAAGGTATTCTTCCTTCAGCTAAAACATGCATGTGGAACCCAGAGTATGATCAACCATGTGAACGGGAGACGTGTTCAAATATGTCTCAGTTTTCCTCCCCTGGTACTCGGGTGCAACATTCCAGACGCTTTACTAACACTCTCCCGACTTGGAGAGTCAGTCCCTTTAACCTCCTGTTTGGCCCAGTTTGCAATTTCTGTGGAAGATGAACAGGAATAGCGAGAACCAATGAGAGACTAGCTGGAGGTGTCTGGACGGGCAAATTTAACTCTCATTTCCCACCAGGAAGAGGAAATAACCAAAGGCTCAGCATGCCGTGCCGGAACCAGATTAGGGCCTGAAGCCATCCTGTGGTGTTGCGGCCAGGTCACAAGAAAGCGAGTTGAAGAAAGGAGCTCAGGGGCACTGTAATTCACAAACCTGCAGAGTTATAAATGACAGCTATCGTCCAAAAATAGACTGAAGTAAGGCTGCCAAGAGGACTTGAAAGCGGGGCAGAATTGCAGGAATCCGATTTCAGGAGGTAGACTGGAATTGCATTGAAAGCATAGGAAAAGAGGCAGAACGTCCACAATGATGCACTTGGCCAAAAAGGGCGTATGCGTTTTTTCCTGAATATATTCAGGAAAAAACGCATACGCCCTTTTTGGCCAACCAAGCAAGCTTGCAAAGGAAATCTGCACTACAATGAAGTGTCACTTCCCCCCGGTCAAAAGGGCCATCTGAAAAAAGTGTAAAATCCAGAAAGGCAGGACAGGCCATGGAGAACTGGGAGCCTTGTTATGCTGATGGGCGGGATGTAAATTGCCAACAACCACTCAGGAGAAGTGTATGGTGTTTCCTGAAACATCTAAAAAACAAAGCAACAGAACCTAGGGCACTTCCACTTATGGTCCTATAGATTAGGGAAATTAAAATCAAAAAGACACAGCCACCCCAAAGTTTGGGACGCCTCCGTTTACAAGAACCTCGTTTACCGTACAAGTTCAATATCACAGAAAGTGAAAAATGGATAAAGAACTTGTGGTACTTACGTACAATGCAGTATCACTCAGCAATGAAATCTATGTCATCAGGCCCGTAGCAGCATAATGAGTGGATTCAGGTACGATGATTCTAACTGAAATAAGTCACACAGAAAAAGAAACATCATAAGATATCACTAATACACGGAATGTAAACTTGGCTACACAGGAACTGCATTCCAAAACAGAACAGGGTCTCAAATTTAGAAAACCAACTTATGCTTGCTTAAGGGGAAAGGTGAGTTGGGGTGCTGCATAAAACCAGAGATTGAAATGAGCACAGATAAAGTTCCTTAAGCCAAATATGGAATAGACAAGAGCTACTCCTTGCTCAACGAAATGGACTCAACACCGCATATTAAACGCCTAAGAATGTACCTGACTAGTAAGTATCTTAAAACCTATGGATTGCTATATCTCCGAAAGAGAATCAAGCATGTGTACAGGGGCATAAACGCAGCAGTGATAGGATTGGAGAGGTTCGGTGAGCAAATGAAGACCCTTTGAAGTCATATTGCATGGTACCCATTACACGGTTCTTAACTCTCCAGGTTTAAGGTATTCTTCCTTCAGCTAAAACATGCATGTGGAACCTAGAGTATGATCAACCATGTGATCGGGAGACGTGTTCAAATATGTCTCAGTTTTCGTACCCTGGTACTCGGGTGCAACATTCCAGACGCTTTACTAACACTCTCCCGACTTGGAGAGTCAGTCCCTTTAACCTCCTGTTTGGCCCAGTTTGCAATTTCTGCGGAAGATGAACAGAAATAGCGAGAACCAATGAGAGACTAGCTGGAGGTGTCTGGATGGGCAAATTTAACTCTCATTTCCCACCAGGAAGAGGAATTAACCAAAGGCTCAGTGTTTCGTGCCGGAACCAGATTAGGGCCTGAAGCCATCCTGCGGTGTTGCGGCCAGCTCAAAAGAAAGCGAGTTGAAGAAAGCAGCTCAGGGGCACTGTAATTCACAAACCTGCAGAGTTATAAATGACAGCTATCGTCCAAAAATAGACTGAAGTAAGGCTGCCAAGAGGACTTGAAAGCGGGGCAGAATTGCAGGAAACCGATTTCAGGAGGTAGACTGGAATTGCATTGAAAGCATAGGAAAAGAGGCAGAACGTCCACAATGATGCACTTGGCCAAAAAGGGCGTATGCGTTTTTTCCTGAATATATTCAGGAAAAAACGCATACGCCCTTTTTGGCCAACCAAGCAAGCTTGCAAAGGAAATCTGCACTACAATGAAGTCTCACTTCCCCCCGGTCAAAAGGGCCATCTGAAAAAAGTGTAAAATCCAGAAAGGCAGGACAGGCCATGGAGAACTGGGAGCCTTGTTATGCTGATGGGCGGGATGTAAATTGCCAACAACCACTCGGGAGAAGTGTATGGTGTTTCCTGAAACATCTAAAAAACAAAGCAACAGAGCCTAGGGCACTTCCACTTATGGTCCTATAGCTTAGGGAAATTAAAATCAAAAAGACACAGCCACCCCAAAGTTTGGGACGCCTCCGTTTACAAGAACCTCGTTTACCGTACAAGTTCAATATCACAGAAAGTGAAAAATGGATAAAGAAGTTGTGGTATTTACTTACAAAGCAATATCACTCAGCAATGAAATCTGTGTCATCAGGCCCTTAGCAGCACAATGAGTGGATTCAGGTATGATGATTCTAACTGAAATAAGTCACACAGAAAAAGAAACATCATAAGATATCAGTAATACACGGAATGTAAACTTGGCTACACAGGAACTGAATTACAGAACAGAACAGGGTCTCAAATTTAGAAAACCAACTTATGCTTGCTTAAGGGGAAAGGTGAGTTGGGGTGCTGCATAAAACCAGAGATTGAAATGAGCACAGATAAAGTTCCTTAAGCCAAATATGGAATAGACAAGAGCTACTCCTTGCTCAACGAAATGGACTCAACACCGCATATTAAACGCCTAAGAATGTACCTGACTAGTAAGTATCTTAAAACCTATGGATTGCTATGTCTCCGAAAGAGAATCAAGCATGTGTACAGGGGCATAAACGCAGCAGTGATAGGATTGGAGAGGTTCGGTGACCGAATGAAGACCCTTTGAAGTCATATTGCATGGTACCCATTCCACGGGTTTCAAATACACAGGTTTAAGGTATTCTTCCTTCAGCTAAAAGATGCATGTGGAACCCAAGTATGATCAACTATGTGAACGGGAGACGTGTTCAAATATGTCTCAGTTTTCCTCCCCTGGTACTCGGGTGCAACATTCCAGACGCTTTACTAACACTCTCCCCACTTGGAGAGTCAGCGCCTTTAACCTCCTGTTTGGCCCAGTTTGCAATTTCTGCGGAAGATGAACAGGAATAGCGAGAATCAATGAGACACTAGCTGGAGGTGTCTGGACGGGTAAATTTAACTCTCATTTCCCACCAGGAAGAGGAAATAACCAGAGGCTCAGCATGCCGTGCCGGAACCAGATTAGGGCCTGAAGCCATCCTGCGGTGTTGCGGCCAGGTCACAAGAAAGCGAGTTGAAGAAAGGAGCTCAGGGGCCCTGTAATTCACAAACCTGCAGAGTTATAAATGACAGCTATCGTCCAATAATAGACTGAAGTAAGGCTGACAAGAGGACTTGAAAACGGGGCAGAATTGGAGGAAACCGATTTCAGGAGGTAGACTGGAATTGCATTGAAAGCATAGGAAAAGAGGCAGAACGTCCACAATGATGCACTTGGCCAAAAAGGGCGTATGCGTTTTTTCCTGAATATATTCAGGAAAAAACGCATACGCCCTTTTTGGCCAACCAAGCAAGCTTGCAAAGGAAATCTGCACTACAATGAAGTCTCACTTCCCCCCGGTCAAAAGGGCCATCTGAAAAAAGTGTAAAATCCAGAAAGGCAGGACAGGCCATGGAGAACTGGGAGCCTTGTTATGCTGATGGGCGGGATGTAAATTGCCAACAACCACTCCGGAGAAGTGCATGGTGTTTCCTGAAACATCTAAAAAACAAAGCAACAGAACCTAGGGCACTTCCACTTATGGTCCTATAGCTTAGGGAAATTAAAATCAAAAAGACACAGCGACCCCAAAGTTTGGGACGCCTCCGTTTACAAGAACCTCGTTTACCGTACAAGTTCAATATCACAGAAAGTGAAAAATGGATAAAGAACTTGTGGTAGTTACGTACAATGCAGTATCACTCAGCAATGAAATCTATGTCATCAGGCCCGTAGCAGCATAATGAGTGGATTCAGGTACGATGATTCTAACTGAAATAAGTCACACAGAAAAAGAAACATCATAAGATATCACTAATACACGGAATGTAAACTTGGCTACACAGGAACTGCATTCCAAAACAGAACAGGGTCTCAAATTTAGAAAGCCAACTTATGCTTGCTTAAGGGGAAAGGTGAGTTGGGGTGCTGCATAAAACCAGAGATTGAAATGAGCACAGATAAAGTTCCTTAAGCCAAATATGGAATAGACAAGAGCTACTCCTTGCTCAACGAAATGGACTCAACACCCCATATTAAACGCCTAAGAATGTACCTGACTAGTAAGTATCTTAAAACCTATGGATTGCTATGTCTCCAAAAGAGAATCAAGCGTGTGTACAGGGGCATAAACACAGCAGTGATAGGATTGGAGAGGTTCGGTGAGCAAATGAAGACCCTTTGAAGTCATATTGCATGGTACCCATTCCACGGGTTTCAACTACCCAGGTTTAAGGTATTCTTCCTTCAGCTAATACATGCATGTGGAACCTAGAGTATGATCAACCATGTGATCGGGAGACGTGTTCAAATATGTCTCAGTTTTCCTCCCCTGGTACTCGGGTGCAACATTCCAGACGCTTTACTAACACTCTCCCCAGTTGGAGAGTCAGTCCCTTTAACCTCCTGTTTGGCCCAGTTTGCAATTTCTGTGGAAGATGAACAAGAATAGCGACAACCAATGAGAGACTAGCTGGAGGTGTCTGGATGGGCAAATTTAACTCTCATTTCCCACCAGGAAGAGGAATTAACCAAAGGCTCGGCGTGCCGTGCCAGAACCAGATTAGGGCCTGAAGACATCCTGCGGTGTTGCGGCCAGGTCACAAGAAAGCGAGTTAAAGAAAGGAGCTCAGGAGCACTGTAATTCACAAACCTGCAGAGTTATAAATGACAGCTAGAGTCCAAAAATATACTGAAGTAAGGCTGCCAAGAGGACTTGAAAGCGGGGCAGAATTGCAGGAAACCGATTTCAGGAGGTAGACTGGAATTGCATTGAAAGCATAGGAAAAGAGGCAGAACGTCCACAATGATGCACTTGGCCAAAAAGGGCGTATGCGTTTTTTCCTGAATATATTCAGGAAAAAACGCATACGCCCTTTTTGGCCAACCAAGCAAGCTTGCAAAGGAAATCTGCACTACGATGAAGTCTCACTTCCCCCCGGTCAAAAGGGCCATCTGAAAAAAGTGTAAAATCCAGAAAGGCAGGACAGGCCATGGAGAACTGGGAGCCTTGTTATGCTGATGGGCGGGATGTAAATTGCCAACAACCACTTGGGAGAAGTGTATGGTGTTTCCTGAAACATCTAAAATACAAAGCAACAGAGCCTAGGGCACTTCCACTTATGGTCCTATAGCTTAGGGAAATTAAAATCAAAAAGACACAGCCACCCCAAAGTTTGGGACGCCTCTGTTTACAAGAACCTCGTTTACAGTACAAGTTCAACATCGCAGAAAGTGAAAAATGGAGAAAGAAGTTGTGGTATTTACTTACAAAGCAATATCACTCAGCAATGAAATCTGTGTCATCAGGCCCTTAGCAGCACAATGAGTGGATTCAGGTATGATGATTCTAACTGAAATAAGTCACACAGAAAAAGAAACATCATAAGATATCAGTAATACACGGAATGGAAACTTGGCTACACAGGAACTGAATTACAGAACAGAACAGGGTCTCAAATTTAGAAAACTAACTTATGCTTGCTTAAGGGGAAAGGTGAGTTGGGGTGCTGCATAAAACCAGAGATTGAAATGAGCACAGATAAATTTCCTTAAGCCAAATATGGAATAGACAAGAGCTACTCCTTGCTCAACGAAATGGACTCAACACCCCATATTAAACGCCTAAGAATGTACCTGACTAGTAAGTATCTTAAAACCTATGGATTGCTATGTCTCCGAAAGAGAATCAAGCATGTGTACAGGGGCATAAACGCAGCAGTGATAGGATTGGAGAGGTTCGTGAGCAAATGAAGACCCTTTGAAGTCATATTGCATGGTACCCATTCCACGGGTTTCAACTACCCAGGTTTAAGGTATTCTTCCTTCAGCTACAACATGCATGTGGAACCTAGAGTATGATCAACCATGTGAACGGGAGACGTGTTCAAATATGTCTCAGTTTTCGTAGCCTGGTACTCGGGTGCAACATTCCAGACGCTTTACTAACACCGTCCGGCTTGGAGAGTCAGTCCCTTTAACCTCCTGTTTGGCCCAGTTTGCAATTTCTGTGGAAGATGAACAGGAATAGCGAGAACCAATGAGAGACTAGCTGGAGGTGTCTGGTTGGGCAAATTTAACTCTCATTTCCCACCAGGAAGGGGAAATAACCAAAGGCTCAGCGTGCCGTGCCAGAACCAGATTAGGGCCTGAAGCCATCCTGCGGTGTTGCGGCCAGGTCACAAGAAAGCGAGTTGAAGAAACGAGCTCAGGGGCACTGTAATTCACAAACCTGCAGAGTTATAAATGAGAGCTATCGTCCAAAAATAGACTGAAGTAAGGCTGCCAAGAGGACTTGAAAGCGGGGCAGAATTGCAGGAAACCGATTTCAGGAGGTAGACTGGAATTGCATTGAAAGCATAGGAAAAGAGGCAGAACGTCCACAATGATGCACTTGGCCAAAAAGGGCGTATGCGTTTTTTCCTGAATATATTCAGGAAAAAACGCATACGCCCTTTTTGGCCAACCAAGCAAGCTTGCAAAGGAAATCTGCACTACAATGAAGTCTCACTTCCCCCCGGTCAAAAGGGCCATCTGAAAAAAGTGTAAAATCCAGAAAGGCAGGACAGGCCATGGAGAACTGGGAGCCTTGTTATGCTGATGGGCGGGATGTAAATTGCCAACAACCACTCGGGAGAAGTGTATGGTGTTTCCTGAAACATCTAAAAAACAAAGCAACAGAACCTAGGGCACTTCCACTTATGGTCCTATAGCTTAGGGAAATTAAAATCAAAAAGACACAGCCACCCCAAAGTTTGGAACGGCTCTGTTTACAAGAACCTCGTTTACAGTACAAGTTCAACATCACAGAAAGTGAAAATTGGATAAAGAAGTTGTGGTATTTACTTACAAAGCAATATCACTCAGCAATGAAATCTGTGTCATCAGGCCCTTAGCAGCACAATGAGTGGATTCAGGTATGATGATTCTAACTGAAATAAGTCACACAGAAAAAGAAACATCATAAGATATCAGTAATACACGGAATGTAAACTTGGCTACACAGGAACTGAATTACAGAACAGAACAGGGTCTCAAATTTAGAAAACCAACTTATGCTTGCTTAAGGGTAAAGGTGAGTTGGGGTGCTGCATAAAACCAGAGATTGAAATGAGCACAGATAAAGTTCCTTAAGCCAAATATGGAATAGACAAGAGCTACTCCTTGCTCAACGAAATGGACTCAACACCGCATATTAAACGCCTAAGAATGTACCTGACTAGTAAGTATCTTAAAACCTATGGATTGCTATGTCTCCGAAAGAGAATCAAGCATGTGTACAGGGGCATAAACGCAGCAGTGATAGGATTGGAGAGGTTCGGTGAGCAAAAGAAGACCCTTTGAAGTCATATTGCATGGTACCCATTCCACGGGTTTCAACTACCCAGGTTTTAGGTATTCTTCCTTCAGCTAAAACATGCATGTGGAACCCAGAGTATGATCAACCATGTGATCGGGAGACGTGTTCAAATATGTCTCAGTTTTCCTCCCCTGGTACTCGGGTGCAACATTCCAGACGCTTTACTAACACTCTCCCCACTTGGAGAGTCAGCGCCTTTAACCTCCTGTTTGGCACAGTTTGCAATTTCTGCGGAAGATGAACAGGAATAGCGAGAACCAATGAGAGACTAGCTGGAGGTGTCTGGATGGGCAAATTTAACTCTCATTTCCCACCAGGAAGAGGAATTAACCAAAGGCTCAGCGTGCCGGGCCGGAACCAGATTAGGGCCTGAAGCCATCCTGCGGTGTTGCGGCCAGGTCACAAGAAAGCGAGTTGAAGAAAGGAGCTCAGGGGCACTGTAATTCACAAACCTGCAGAGTTATAAATGACAGCTATCGTCCAAAAATAGACTGAAGTAAGGCTGCCAAGAGGACTTGAAAGCGGGGCAGAATTGCAGGAAACCGATTTCAGGAGGTAGACTGGAATTGCATTGAAAGCATAGGAAAAGAGGCAGAACGTCCACAATGATGCACTTGGCCAAAAAGGGCGTATGCGTTTTTTCCTGAATATATTCAGGAAAAAACGCATACGCCCTTTTTGGCCAACCAAGCAAGCTTGCAAAGGAAATCTGCACTACAATGAAGTCTCACTTCCCCCCGGTCAAAAGGGCCATCTGAAAAAAGTGTAAAATCCAGAAAGGCAGGACAGGCCATGGAGAACTGGGAGCCTTGTTATGCTGATGGGCGGGATGTAAATTACCCACAGACACTCAGGAGAAGTGTATGGTGTTTCCTGAAACATCTAAAAAACAAAGCAACAGAGCCTAGGGCACTGCCACTTATGGTCCTATAGATTAGGGAAATTAAAATCAAAAAGACACAGCCACCCCAAAGTTTGGGACGCCTCTGTTTACAAGAACTTCATTTACAGTACAAGTTCAACATCGCAGAAAGTGAAAAATGGATAAAGAAGTTGTGGTATTTACTTACAAAACAATATCACTCAGCAATGAAATCTGTGTCATCAGGCCCTTAGCAGCACAATGAGTGGATTCAGGTATGATGATTCTAACTGAAATAAGTCACACAGAAAAAGAAACTTCATAAGATATCAGTAATACACGGAATGTAAACTTGGCTACACAGGAACTGAATTACAGAACAGAACAGGGTCTCAAATTTAGAAAACCAACTTATGCTTGCTTAAGGGGAAAGGTGAGTTGGGGTGCTGCATAAAACCAGAGATTGAAATGAGCACAGATAAAGTTCCTTAAGCCAAATATGGAATAGACAAGAGCTACTCCTTGCTCAACGAAATGGACTCAACACCGCATATTAAACGCCTAAGAATGTACCTGACTAGTAAGTATCTTAAAACCTATGGATTGCTATGTCTCCGAAAGAGAATCAAGCATGTGTACAGGGGCATAAACGCAGCAGTGATAGGATTGGAGAGGTTCGGTGAGCAAATGAAGACCCTTTGAAGTCATATTGCATGGTACCCATTCCACGGGTTTCACCTACCCAGGTTTAAGGTATTCTTCCTTCAGCTAAAACATGCATGTGGAACCCAGAGTATGATCAACCATGTGAACGGGAGACGTGTTCAAATATGTCTCAGTTTTCCTCCCCTGGTACTCGGGTGCAACATTCCAGACGCTTTACTAACACTCTACCCACTTGGAGAGTCAGCGCCTTTAACCTCCTGTTTGGCCCAGTTTGCAATTTCTGCGGAAGATGAACAGGAATAGCGAGAACCAATGAGAGGTTAGCTGGAGGTGTCTGGACGGGCAAATTTAACTCTCATTTCCCACCAGGAAGAGGAAATAACCAAAGGCTCAGCGTGCCGTACCGGAACCAGATTAGGGCCTGAAGCCATCCTGCAGTGTTGCGGCCAGGTCACAAGAAAGCGAGTTGAAGAAAGGAGCTCAGGGGCACTGTAATTCACAAACCTGCAGAGTTATAAATGAGAGCTATCGTCCAAAAATAGACTGAAGTAAGGCTGCCAAGAGGACTTGAAAGCGGGGCAGAATTGCAGGATACCGATTTCAGGAGGTAGACTGGAATTGCATTGAAAGCATAGGAAAAGAGGCAGAACGTCCACAATGATGCACTTGGCCAAAAAGGGCGTATGCGTTTTTTCCTGAATATATTCAGGAAAAAACGCATACGCCCTTTTTGGCCAACTAAGCAAGCTTGCAAAGGAAATCTGCACTACAATGAAGTCTCACTTCTCCCGGTCAAAAGGGCCATCTGAAAAATGTGTAAAATCCAGAAAGGCAGGACAGGCCATGGAGAACTGGGAACCTTGTTATGCTGAAGGGCGGGATATAAATTGCCAACAAACACTCGGGAGAAGTGTATGGTGTTTCCTGAAACATCTAAAAAACAAAGCAACAGAGCCTAGGGCACTTCCACTTATGGTCCTATAGCTTAGGGAAATTAAAATCAAAAAGACACAGCCACCCCAAAGTTTGGGACGCCTCTGTTTACAAGAACCTCGTTTACAGTACAAGTTCAACATCGCAGAAAGTGAAAAATGGAGAAAGAAGTTGTGGTATTTACTTACAAAGCAATATCACTCAGCAATGAAATCTGTGTCATCAGGCCCTTAGCAGCACAATGAGTGGATTCAGGTATGATGATTCTAACTGAAATAATTCACACAGAAAAAGAAACATCATAAGATATCAGTAATACACGGAATGGAAACTTGGCTACACAGGAACTGAATTACAGAACAGAACAGGGTCTCAAATTTAGAAAACTAACTTATGCTTGCTTAAGGGGAAAGGTGAGTTGGGGTGCTGCATAAAACCAGAGATTGAAATGAGCACAGATAAATTTCCTTAAGCCAAATATGGAATAGACAAGAGCTACTCCTTGCTCAACGAAATGGACTCAACACCCCATATTAAACGCCTAAGAATGTACCTGACTAGTAAGTATCTTAAAACCTATGGATTGCTATGTCTCCGAAAGAGAATCAAGCATGTGTACAGGGGCATAAACGCAGCAGTGATAGGATTGGAGAGGTTCGTGAGCAAATGAAGACCCTTTGAAGTCATATTGCATGGTACCCATTCCACGGGTTTCAACTACCCAGGTTTAAGGTATTCTTCCTTCAGCTACAACATGCATGTGGAACCTAGAGTATGATCAACCATGTGAACGGGAGACGTGTTCAAATATGTCTCAGTTTTCGTAGCCTGGTACTCGGGTGCAACATTCCAGACGCTTTACTAACACCCCCCTGACTTGGAGAGTCAGTCCCTTTAACCTCCTGTTTGGCCCAGTTTGCAATTTCTGTGGAAGATGAACAGGAATAGCGAGAACCAATGAGAGACTAGCTGGAGGTGTCTGGTTGGGCAAATTTAACTCTCATTTCCCACCAGGAAGGGGAAATAACCAAAGGCTCAGCATGCCGTGCCAGAACCAGATTAGGGCCTGAAGCCATCCTGCGGTGTTGCGGCCAGGTCACAAGAAAGCGAGTTGAAGAAACGAGCTCAGGGGCACTGTAATTCACAAACCTGCAGAGTTATAAATGAGAGCTATCGTCCAAAAATAGACTGAAGTAAGGCTGCCAAGAGGACTTGAAAGCGGGGCAGAATTGCAGGAAACCGATTTCAGGAGGTAGACTGGAATTGCATTGAAAGCATAGGAAAAGAGGCAGAACGTCCACAATGATGCACTTGGCCAAAAAGGGCGTATGCGTTTTTTCCTGAATATATTCAGGAAAAAACGCATACGCCCTTTTTGGCCAACCAAGCAAGCTTGCAAAGGAAATCTGCACTACAATGAAGTCTCACTTCCCCCCGGTCAAAAGGGCCATCTGAAAAAAGTGTAAAATCCAGAAAGGCAGGACAGGCCATGGAGAACTGGGAGCCTTGTTATGCTGATGGGCGGGATGTAAATTGCCAACAACCACTCGGGAGAAGTGTATGGTGTTTCCTGAAACATCTAAAAAACAAAGCAACAGAACCTAGGGCACTTCCACTTATGGTCCTATAGCTTAGGGAAATTAAAATCAAAAAGACACAGCCACCCCAAAGTTTGGAACGGCTCTGTTTACAAGAACCTCATTTACATTACAAGTTCAACATCACAGAAAGTGAAAATTGGATAAAGAAGTTGTGGTATTTACTTACAAAGCAATATCACTCAGCAATGAAATCTGTGTCATCAGGCCCTTAGCAGCACAATGAGTGGATTCAGGTATGATGATTCTAACTGAAATAAGTCACACAGAAAAAGAAACATCATAAGATATCAGTAATACACGGAATGTAAACTTGGCTACACAGGAACTGAATTACAGAACAGAACAGGGTCTCAAATTTAGAAAACCAACTTATGCTTGCTTAAGGGTAAAGGTGAGTTGGGGTGCTGCATAAAACCAGAGATTGAAATGAGCACAGATAAAGTTCCTTAAGCCAAATATGGAATAGACAAGAGCTACTCCTTGCTCAACGAAATGGACTCAACACCGCATATTAAACGCCTAAGAATGTACCTGACTAGTAAGTATCTTAAAACCTATGGATTGCTATGTCTCCGAAAGAGAATCAAGCATGTGTACAGGGGCATAAACGCAGCAGTGATAGGATTGGAGAGGTTCGGTGAGCAAAAGAAGACCCTTTGAAGTCATATTGCATGGTACCCATTCCACGGGTTTCAACTACCCAGGTTTTAGGTATTCTTCCTTCAGCTAAAACATGCATGTGGAACCCAGAGTATGATCAACCATGTGATCGGGAGACGTGTTCAAATATGTCTCAGTTTTCCTCCCCTGGTACTCGGGTGCAACATTCCAGACGCTTTACTAACACTCTCCCCACTTGGAGAGTCAGCGCCTTTAACCTCCTGTTTGGCACAGTTTGCAATTTCTGCGGAAGATGAACAGGAATAGCGAGAACCAATGAGAGACTAGCTGGAGGTGTCTGGATGGGCAAATTTAACTCTCATTTCCCACCAGGAAGAGGAATTAACCAAAGGCTCAGCGTGCCGGGCCGGAACCAGATTAGGGCCTGAAGCCATCCTGCGGTGTTGCGGCCAGGTCACAAGAAAGCGAGTTGAAGAAAGGAGCTCAGGGGCACTGTAATTCACAAACCTGCAGAGTTATAAATGACAGCTATCGTCCAAAAATAGACTGAAGTAAGGCTGCCAAGAGGACTTGAAAGCGGGGCAGAATTGCAGGAAACCGATTTCAGGAGGTAGACTGGAATTGCATTGAAAGCATAGGAAAAGAGGCAGAACGTCCACAATGATGCACTTGGCCAAAAAGGGCGTATGCGTTTTTTCCTGAATATATTCAGGAAAAAACGCATACGCCCTTTTTGGCCAACCAAGCAAGCTTGCAAAGGAAATCTGCACTACAATGAAGTCTCACTTCCCCCCGGTCAAAAGGGCCATCTGAAAAAAGTGTAAAATCCAGAAAGGCAGGACAGGCCATGGAGAACTGGGAGCCTTGTTATGCTGATGGGCGGGATGTAAATTACCCACAGACACTCAGGAGAAGTGTATGGTGTTTCCTGAAACATCTAAAAAACAAAGCAACAGAGCCTAGGGCACTGCCACTTATGGTCCTATAGATTAGGGAAATTAAAATCAAAAAGACACAGCCACCCCAAAGTTTGGGACGCCTCTGTTTACAAGAACTTCATTTACAGTACAAGTTCAACATCGCAGAAAGTGAAAAATGGATAAAGAAGTTGTGGTATTTACTTACAAAACAATATCACTCAGCAATGAAATCTGTGTCATCAGGCCCTTAGCAGCACAATGAGTGGATTCAGGTATGATGATTCTAACTGAAATAAGTCACACAGAAAAAGAAACTTCATAAGATGTCAGTAATACATGGAATGTAAACTTGGCTACACAGGAACTGAATTACAGAACAGAACAGGGTCTCAAATTTAGAAAACCAACTTATGCTTGCTTAAGGGGAAAGGTGAGTTGGGGTGCTGCATAAAACCAGAGATTGAAATGAGCACAGATAAAGTTCCTTAAGCCAAATATGGAATAGACAAGAGCTACTCCTTGCTCAACGAAATGGACTCAACACCGCATATTAAACGCCTAAGAATGTACCTGACTAGTAAGTATCTTAAAACCTATGGATTGCTATGTCTCCGAAAGAGAATCAAGCATGTGTACAGGGGCATAAACGCAGCAGTGATAGGATTGGAGAGGTTCGGTGAGCAAATGAAGACCCTTTGAAGTCATATTGCATGGTACCCATTCCACGGGTTTCAACTACCCAGGTTTTAGGTATTCTTCCTTCAGCTAAAACATGCATGTGGAACCCAAGTATGATCAACCATGTGAACGGGAGACGTGTTCAAATATGTCTCAGTTTTCCTCCCCTGGTACTCGGGTGCAACATTCCAGACGCTTTACTAACACTCTCCCCACTTGGAGAGTCAGCGCCTTTAACCTCCTGTTTGGCCCAGTTTGCAATTTCTGCGGAAGATGAACAGGAATAGCGAAAACCAATGAGAGACTAGCTGGAGGTGTCTGGACGGGCAAATTTAACTCTCATTTCCCACCAGGAAGAGGAAATAACCAAAGGCTCAGCGTGCCGTACCGGATCCAGATTAGGGCAGCAGCACAATGAGTGGATTGGAGAGGTTCGGTGACCAAATAGGATTGGAGAGGTTCGGTGAGCAAAGCAACCCTTTGAAGACACATTGCATGGTACCCATTCCACGGGTTTCTACTACCCAGGTTTAAGGTATTCTTCCTTCAGCTAAAACATGCATGTGGAACCTAGAGTATGATCAACCATGTGATCGGGAGACGTGTTCAAATATGTCTCAGTTTTCGTACCCTGGTACTCGGGTGCAACATTCCAGACGCTTTACTAACACTCTCCCCACTTGGAGAGTCAGTCCCTTTAACCTCCTGTTTGGCCCAGTTTGCAATTTCTGTGGAAGATGAACAGGAGTAGCGAGAACCAATGAGAGACTAGCTGGAGGTGTCTGGACGGGCAAATTTAACTCTCATTTCCCACCAGGAAGAGGAAATAACCAAAGGCTCAGTGTTTCGTGCCGGAACCAGATTAGGGCCTGAAGCCATCCTGCGGTGTTGCGGCCAGCTCAAAAGAAAGCGAGTTGAAGAAAGCAGCTCAGGGGCACTGTAATTCACAAACCTGCAGAGTTATAAATGACAGCTATCGTCCAAAAATAGACTGAAGTAAGGCTGCCAAGAGGACTTGAAAGCGGGGCAGAATTGCAGGAAACCGATTTCAGGAGGTAGACTGGAATTGCATTGAAAGCATAGGAAAAGAGGCAGAACGTCCACAATGATGCACTTGGCCAAAAAGGGCGTATGCGTTTTTTCCTGAATATATTCAGGAAAAAACGCATACGCCCTTTTTGGCCAACCAAGCAAGCTTGCAAAGGAAATCTGCACTACAATGAAGTCTCACTTCCCCCCGGTCAAAAGGGCCATCTGAAAAAAGTGTAAAATCCAGAGGCAGGACAGGCCATGGAGAACTGGGAGCCTTGTTATGCTGAAGGGCGGGATGTAAATTGCCAACAAACACTCGGGAGAAGTGTATGGTGTTTCCTGAAACATCTAAAAAACAAAGCAACAGAGCCTAGGGCACTTCCACTTATGGTCCTATAGCTTAGGGAATTTAAAATCAAAAAGACACAGCCACCCCAAAGTTTCGAACGGCTCTGTTTACAAGAACCTCGTTTACAGTACAAGTTCAACATCGCAGAAAGTGAAAAATGGATAAAAAAGTTGTGGTATTTACTTACAAAGCAAGATCACTCAGCAATGAAATCTGTGTCATCAGACCCTTAGCAGCACAATGAGTGGATTCAGGTATGATGATTCTAACTGAAATAAGTCACACAGAAAAAGAAACATCATAAGATATCAGTAATACATAGAATGTAAACTTGGCTACACAGGAACTGAATTACAGAACAGAACAGGGTCTCAAATTTAGAAAACCAACTTATGCTTGCTTAAGGGGAAAGGTGAGTTGGGGTGCTGCATAAAACCAGAGATTGAAATGAGCACAGATAAAGTTCCTTAAGCCAAATATGGAATAGACAAGAGCTACTCCTTGCTCAACGAAATGGACTCAACACCGCATATTAAACGCCTAAGAATGTACCTGACTAGTAAGTATCTTAAAACCTATGGATTGCTATGTCTCCGAAAGAGAATCAAGCATGTGTACAGGGGCATAAACGCAGCAGTGATAGGATTGGAGAGGTTCGGTGAGCAAATGAAGACCCTTTGAAGTCATATTGCATGGTACCCATTCCACGGGTTTCAAATACCCAGGTTTAAGGTATTCTTCCTTCAGGTAAAACATGCATGTGGAACCCAAGTATGATCAACCATGTGAACGGGAGACGTGTTCAAATATGTCTCAGTTTTCCTCCCCTGGTACTCGGGTGCAACATTCCAGATGCTTTACTAACACTCTCCCCACTTGGAGAGTCAGCGCCTTTCACCTCCTGTTTGGCCCAGTTTGCAATTTCTGCGGAAGATGAACAGGAATAGCGAGAACCAATGAGAGACCAGCTGGAGGTGTCTGGACGGGCAAATTTAACTCTCATTTCCCACAAGGAAGAGGAATTAACCAAAGGCTCAGCATGCCGGGCCGGAACCAGATTAGGGCCTGAAGCCATCCTGCGGTGTTGCGGCCAGGTCACAAGAAAGCGAGGTGAAGAACGGAGCTCAGGGGCACTGTAATTCACAAACCTGCAGAGTTATAAATGACAGCTATCGTCCAAAAATAGACTGAAGTAAGGCTGCCAAGAGGACTTGAAAGCGGGGCAGAATTGCAGGAAACCGATTTCAGGAGGTAGACTGGAATTGCATTGAAAGCATAGGAAAAGAGGCAGAACGTCCACAATGATGCACTTGGCCAAAAAGGGCGTATGCGTTTTTTCCTGAATATATTCAGGAAAAAACGCATACGCCCTTTTTGGCCAACCAAGCAAGCTTTCAAAGGAAATCTGCACTACAATGAAGTCTCACTTCCCCCCGGTCAAAAGGGCCATCTGAAAAAAGTGTAAAATCCAGAAAGGCAGGACAGGCCATGGAGAACTGGGAGCCTTGTTATGCTGATGGGCGGGATGTAAATTGCCAAGAACCACTTGGGAGAAGTGTATGGTGTTTCCTGAAACAACTAAAAAACAAAGCAACAGAACCTAGGGCAATTCCACTTATGGTCCTATAGCTTAGGGAAACTAAAATGAAAAAGACACAGCCACCCCAATGTTTGGAACGGCTCTGTTTACAAGAACCTCGTTTACAATACAAGTTCAACATCGCAGAAAGTGAAAAATGGATAAAGAAGTTGTGGTATTTACTTACAAAGCAATATCACTCAGCAATGAAATCTGTGTCATCAGGCCCTTAGCAGCACAATGAGTGGATTCAGGTATGATGATTCTAACTGAAATAAGTCACACAGAAAAAGAAACATCATAAGATATCACTAATACACGGAATGTAAACTTGGCTACACAGGAACTGCATTCCAAAACAGAACAGGGTCTCAAATTTAGAAAACCAACTTATGCTTGCTTAAGGGGAAAGGTGAGTTGGGGTGCTGCATAAAACCAGAGATTGAAATGAGCACAGATAAATTTCCTTAAGCCAAATATGGAATAGACAAGAGCTACTCCTTGCTCAACGAAATGGACTCAAAACCCCATATTAAACGCCTAAGAATGTACCTGACTAGTAAGTATCTTAAAACCTATGGATTGCTATGTCTCCAAAAGAGAATCAAGCGTGTGTACAGGGGCATAAACGCAGCAGTGATAGGATTGGAGAGGTTCGGTGAGCAAATGAAGACCCTTTCAAGTCATATTGCATGGTACCCATTACACGGGTCTTAACTCTCCAGGTTTAAGGTATTCTTCCTTCAGCTAAAACATGCATGTGGAACCCAGAGTATGATCAACCATGTGAACGGGAGACGTGTTCAAATATGTCTCAGTTTTCCTCCCCTGGTACTCGGGTGCAACATTCCAGACGCTTTACTAACACTCTCCCGACTTGGAGAGTCAGTCCCTTTAACCTCCTGTTTGGCCCAGTTTGCAATTTCTGTGGAAGATGAACAGGAATAGCGAGAACCAATGAGAGACTAGCTGGAGGTGTCTGGACGGGCAAATTTAACTCTCATTTCCCACCAGGAAGAGGAAATAACCAAAGGCTCAGCATGCCGTGCCGGAACCAGATTAGGGCCTGAAGCCATCCTGTGGTGTTGCGGCCAGGTCACAAGAAAGCGAGTTGAAGAAAGGAGCTCAGGGGCACTGTAATTCACAAACCTGCAGAGTTATAAATGACAGCTATCGTCCAAAAATAGACTGAAGTAAGGCTGCCAAGAGGACTTGAAAGCGGGGCAGAATTGCAGGAATCCGATTTCAGGAGGTAGACTGGAATTGCATTGAAAGCATAGGAAAAGAGGCAGAACGTCCACAATGATGCACTTGGCCAAAAAGGGCGTATGCGTTTTTTCCTGAATATATTCAGGAAAAAACGCATACGCCCTTTTTGGCCAACCAAGCAAGCTTGCAAAGGAAATCTGCACTACAATGAAGTGTCACTTCCCCCCGGTCAAAAGGGCCATCTGAAAAAAGTGTAAAATCCAGAAAGGCAGGACAGGCCATGGAGAACTGGGAGCCTTGTTATGCTGATGGGCGGGATGTAAATTGCCAACAACCACTCAGGAGAAGTGTATGGTGTTTCCTGAAACATCTAAAAAACAAAGCAACAGAACCTAGGGCACTTCCACTTATGGTCCTATAGATTAGGGAAATTAAAATCAAAAAGACACAGCCACCCCAAAGTTTGGGACGCCTCCGTTTACAAGAACCTCGTTTACCGTACAAGTTCAATATCACAGAAAGTGAAAAATGGATAA
Source organism: Delphinus delphis (assembly GCF_949987515.2). NCBI lineage: Eukaryota > Metazoa > Chordata > Mammalia > Artiodactyla > Delphinidae > Delphinus > Delphinus delphis. The sequence goes on from NW_027193053.1 coordinate 64,154, forward strand.
AGAACTTGTGGTACTTACGTACAATGCAGTATCACTCAGCAATGAAATCTATGTCATCAGGCCCGTAGCAGCATAATGAGTGGATTCAGGTACGATGATTCTAACTGAAATAAGTCACACAGAAAAAGAAACATCATAAGATATCACTAATACACGGAATGTAAACTTGGCTACACAGGAACTGCATTCCAAAACAGAACAGGGTCTCAAATTTAGAAAACCAACTTATGCTTGCTTAAGGGGAAAGGTGAGTTGGGGTGCTGCATAAAACCAGAGATTGAAATGAGCACAGATAAAGTTCCTTAAGCCAAATATGGAATAGACAAGAGCTACTCCTTGCTCAACGAAATGGACTCAACACCGCATATTAAACGCCTAAGAATGTACCTGACTAGTAAGTATCTTAAAACCTATGGATTGCTATATCTCCGAAAGAGAATCAAGCATGTGTACAGGGGCATAAACGCAGCAGTGATAGGATTGGAGAGGTTCGGTGAGCAAATGAAGACCCTTTGAAGTCATATTGCATGGTACCCATTACACGGTTCTTAACTCTCCAGGTTTAAGGTATTCTTCCTTCAGCTAAAACATGCATGTGGAACCTAGAGTATGATCAACCATGTGATCGGGAGACGTGTTCAAATATGTCTCAGTTTTCGTACCCTGGTACTCGGGTGCAACATTCCAGACGCTTTACTAACACTCTCCCGACTTGGAGAGTCAGTCCCTTTAACCTCCTGTTTGGCCCAGTTTGCAATTTCTGCGGAAGATGAACAGAAATAGCGAGAACCAATGAGAGACTAGCTGGAGGTGTCTGGATGGGCAAATTTAACTCTCATTTCCCACCAGGAAGAGGAATTAACCAAAGGCTCAGTGTTTCGTGCCGGAACCAGATTAGGGCCTGAAGCCATCCTGCGGTGTTGCGGCCAGCTCAAAAGAAAGCGAGTTGAAGAAAGCAGCTCAGGGGCACTGTAATTCACAAACCTGCAGAGTTATAAATGACAGCTATCGTCCAAAAATAGACTGAAGTAAGGCTGCCAAGAGGACTTGAAAGCGGGGCAGAATTGCAGGAAACCGATTTCAGGAGGTAGACTGGAATTGCATTGAAAGCATAGGAAAAGAGGCAGAACGTCCACAATGATGCACTTGGCCAAAAAGGGCGTATGCGTTTTTTCCTGAATATATTCAGGAAAAAACGCATACGCCCTTTTTGGCCAACCAAGCAAGCTTGCAAAGGAAATCTGCACTACAATGAAGTCTCACTTCCCCCCGGTCAAAAGGGCCATCTGAAAAAAGTGTAAAATCCAGAAAGGCAGGACAGGCCATGGAGAACTGGGAGCCTTGTTATGCTGATGGGCGGGATGTAAATTGCCAACAACCACTCGGGAGAAGTGTATGGTGTTTCCTGAAACATCTAAAAAACAAAGCAACAGAGCCTAGGGCACTTCCACTTATGGTCCTATAGCTTAGGGAAATTAAAATCAAAAAGACACAGCCACCCCAAAGTTTGGGACGCCTCCGTTTACAAGAACCTCGTTTACCGTACAAGTTCAATATCACAGAAAGTGAAAAATGGATAAAGAAGTTGTGGTATTTACTTACAAAGCAATATCACTCAGCAATGAAATCTGTGTCATCAGGCCCTTAGCAGCACAATGAGTGGATTCAGGTATGATGATTCTAACTGAAATAAGTCACACAGAAAAAGAAACATCATAAGATATCAGTAATACACGGAATGTAAACTTGGCTACACAGGAACTGAATTACAGAACAGAACAGGGTCTCAAATTTAGAAAACCAACTTATGCTTGCTTAAGGGGAAAGGTGAGTTGGGGTGCTGCATAAAACCAGAGATTGAAATGAGCACAGATAAAGTTCCTTAAGCCAAATATGGAATAGACAAGAGCTACTCCTTGCTCAACGAAATGGACTCAACACCGCATATTAAACGCCTAAGAATGTACCTGACTAGTAAGTATCTTAAAACCTATGGATTGCTATGTCTCCGAAAGAGAATCAAGCATGTGTACAGGGGCATAAACGCAGCAGTGATAGGATTGGAGAGGTTCGGTGACCGAATGAAGACCCTTTGAAGTCATATTGCATGGTACCCATTCCACGGGTTTCAAATACACAGGTTTAAGGTATTCTTCCTTCAGCTAAAAGATGCATGTGGAACCCAAGTATGATCAACTATGTGAACGGGAGACGTGTTCAAATATGTCTCAGTTTTCCTCCCCTGGTACTCGGGTGCAACATTCCAGACGCTTTACTAACACTCTCCCCACTTGGAGAGTCAGCGCCTTTAACCTCCTGTTTGGCCCAGTTTGCAATTTCTGCGGAAGATGAACAGGAATAGCGAGAATCAATGAGACACTAGCTGGAGGTGTCTGGACGGGTAAATTTAACTCTCATTTCCCACCAGGAAGAGGAAATAACCAGAGGCTCAGCGTGCCGTGCCGGAACCAGATTAGGGCCTGAAGCCATCCTGCGGTGTTGCGGCCAGGTCACAAGAAAGGGAGTTGAAGAAAGGAGCTCAGGGGCACTGTAATTCACAAACCTGCAGAGTTATAAATGACAGCTATCGTCCAATAATAGACTGAAGTAAGGCTGACAAGAGGACTTGAAAGCGGGGCAGAATTGCAGGAAACCGATTTCAGGAGGTAGACTGGAATTGCATTGAAAGCATAGGAAAAGAGGCAGAACGTCCACAATGATGCACTTGGCCAAAAAGGGCGTATGCGTTTTTTCCTGAATATATTCAGGAAAAAACGCATACGCCCTTTTTGGCCAACCAAGCAAGCTTGCAAAGGAAATCTGCACTACAATGAAGTCTCACTTCCCCCCGGTCAAAAGGGCCATCTGAAAAAAGTGTAAAATCCAGAAAGGCAGGACAGGCCATGGAGAACTGGGAGCCTTGTTATGCTGATGGGCGGGATGTAAATTGCCAACAACCACTCGGGAGAAGTGTATGGTGTTTCCTGAAACATCTAAAAAACAAAGCAACAGAACCTAGGGCACTTCCACTTATGGTCCTATAGCTTTGGGAAATTAAAATCAAAAAGACACAGCCACCCCAAAGTTTGGAACGGCTCTGTTTACAAGAACCTCGTTTACAGTACAAGTTCAACATCGCAGAAAGTGAAAAATGGATAAAGAAGTTGTGGTATTTACTTACAAAGCAATATCACTCAGCAATGAAATCTGTGTCATCAGGCCCTTAGCAGCACAATGAGTGGATTCAGGTATGATGATTCCAACTGAAATAAGTCACACAGAAAAAGAAACATCATAAGATATCAGTAATACACGGAATGTAAACTTGGCTACACAGGAACTGAATTACAGAACAGAACAGGGTCTCAAATTTAGAAAACCAACTTATGCTTGCTTAAGGGTAAAGGTGAGTTGGGGTGCTGCATAAAACCAGAGATTGAAATGAGCACAGATAAAGTTCCTTAAGCCAAATATGGAATAGACAAGAGCTACTCCTTGCTCAAAGAAATGGACTCAACACCGCATATTAAACGCCTAAGAATGTACCTGTCTAGTAAGTATCTTAAAACCTATGGATTGCTATGTCTCCGAAAGAGAATAAAGCATGTGTACAGGGGCATAAACGCAGCAGTGATAGGATTGGAGAGGTTCGGTGAGCAAATGAAGACCCTTTGAAGTCATATTGCATGGTACCCATTCCACGGGTTTCAACTACCCAGGTTTTAGGTATTCTTCCTTCAGCTAAAACATGCATGTGGAACCCAGAGTATGATCAACCATGTGATCGGGAGACGTGTTCAAATATGTCTCAGTTTTCCTCCCCTGGTACTCGGGTGCAACATTCCAGACGCTTTACTAACACTCTCCCCACTTGGAGAGTCAGCGCCTTTAACCTCCTGTTTGGCCCAGTTTGCAATTTCTGCGGAAGATGAACAGGAATAGCGAGAACCAATGAGAGACGAGCTGGAGGTGTCTGGACGGGCAAATTTAACTCTCATTTCCCACCAGGAAGAGGAAATAACCAGAGGCTCAGCGTGCCGAGCCGGAACCAGATTAGGGCTTGAAGCCATCCTGCGGTGTTGCGGTCAGGTCACAAGAAAGCGAGTTGAAGAAAGGAGCTCAGGGGCACTGTAATTCACAAACCTGCAGAGTTATAAATGACAGCTATCGTCCAATAATAGACTGAAGTAAGGCTGCCAAGAGGACTTGAAAGCGGGGCAGAATTGCAGGAAACCGATTTCAGGAGGTAGACTGGAATTGCATTGAAAGCATAGGAAAAGAGGCAGAACGTCCACAATGATGCACTTGGCCAAAAAGGGCGTATGCGTTTTTTCCTGAATATATTCAGGAAAAAACGCATACGCCCTTTTTGGCCAACCAAGCAAGCTTGCAAAGGAAATCTGCACTACAATGAAGTCTCACTTCCCCCCGGTCAAAAGGGCCATCTGAAAAAAGTGTAAAATCCAGAAAGGCAGGACAGGCCATGGAGAACTGGGAGCCTTGTTATGCTGATGGGCGGGATGTAAATTGCCAACAACCACTAGGGAGAAGTGTATGGTGTTTCCTGAAACATCTAAAAAACAAAGCAACAGAACCTAGGGCACTTCCACTTATGGTCCTATAGCTTAGGGAAATTAAAATCAAAAAGACACAGCCACCCCAAAGTTTGGAACGGCTCTGTTTACAAGAACCTCGTTTACAGTACAAGTTCAACATCGCAGAAAGTGAAAAATGGATAAAGAAGTTGTGGTATTTACTTACAAAGCAATATCACTCAGCAATGAAATCTGTGTCATCAGGCCCTTAGCAGCACAATGAGTGGATTCAGGTATGATGATTCCAACTGAAATAAGTCACACAGAAAAAGAAACATCATAAGATATCACTAATACACGGAATGTAAACTTGGCTACACAGGAACTGAATTACAGAACAGAACAGGGTCTCAAATTTAGAAAACCAACTTATGCTTGCTTAAGGGTAAAGGTGAGTTGGGGTGCTGCATAAAACCAGAGATTGAAATGAGCACAGATAAAGTTCCTTAAGCCAAATATGGAATAGACAAGAGCTACTCCTTGCTCAAAGAAATGGACTCAACACCGCATATTAAACGCCTAAGAATGTACCTGACTAGTAAGTATCTTAAAATCTAGGGATTGCTATGTCTCCGAAAGAGAATCAAGCATGTGTACAGGGGCATAAACGCAGCAGTGATAGGATTGGAGAGGTTCGGTGAGCAAATGAAGACCCTTTGAAGTCATATTGCATGGTACCCATTCCACGGGTTTCAACTACCCAGGTTTTAGGTATTCTTCCTTCAGCTAAAACATGCATGTGGAATCCAGAGTATGATCAACCATGTGATCGGGAGACGTGTTCAAATATGTCTCAGTTTTCCTCCCCTGGTACTCGGGTGCAACATTCCAGACGCTTTACTAACACTCTCCCCACTTGGAGAGTCAGTCCCTTTAACCTCCTGTTTGGCCCAGTTTGCAATTTCTGCGGAAGATGAACAGGAATAGCGAGAACCAATGAGAGACGAGCTGGAGGTGTCTGGACGGGCAAATTTAACTCTCATTTCCCACCAGGAAGAGGAAATAACCAGAGGCTCAGCGTGCCGTGCCGGAACCAGATTAGGGCCTGAAGCCATCCTGCGGTGTTGCGGCCAGGTCACAAGAAAGCGAGTTGAAGAAAGCAGCTCAGGGGCACTGTAATTCACAAACCTGCAGAGTTATAAATGACAGCTATCGTCCAAAAATAGACTGAAGTAAGGCTGCCAAGAGGACTTGAAAGCGGGGCAGAATTGCAGGAAACCGATTTCAGGAGGTAGACTGGAATTGCATTGAAAGCATAGGAAAAGAGGCCGAACGTCCACAATGATGCACTTGGCCAAAAAGGGCGTATGCGTTTTTTCCTGAATATATTCAGGAAAAAACGCATACGCCCTTTTTGGCCAAACAAGCAAGCTTGCAAAGGAAATCTGCACTACAATGAAGTCTCACTTCCCCCCGGTCAAAAGGGCCATCTGAAGAAAGTGTAAAATCCAGAAAGGCAGGACAGGCCATGGAGAACTGGGAGCCTTGTTATGTTGAAGGGCGGGATGTAAATTGCCAACAACCACTCGGGAGAAGTGTATGGTGTTTCCTGAAACATCTAAAAAACAAAGCAACAGAGCCTAGGGCACTTCCACTTATGATCCTATAGCTTAGGGAATTTAAAATCAAAAAGACACAGCCACCCCAATGTTTCGAACGGCTCTGTTTACAAGAACCTCGTTTACAGTACAAGTTCAACATCGCAGAAAGTGAAAAATGGATAAAAAATTTGTGGTATTTACTTACAAAGCAATATCACTCAGCAATGAAATCTGTGTCATCAGGCCCTTAGTAGCACAATGAGTGGATTCAGGTATGATGATTCCAACTGAAATAAGTCACACAGAAAAAGAAACATCATAAGATATCACTAATACACGGAATGTAAACTTGGCTACACAGGAACTGAATTACAGAACAGAACAGGGTCTCAAATTTAGAAAACCAACTTATGCGTGCTTAAGGGGAAAGGTGAGTTGGGGTGCTGCATAAAACCAGAGATTGAAATGAGCACAGATAAAGTTCCTTAAGCCAAATATGGAATAGACAAGAGCTACTCCTTGCTCAAAGAAATGGACTCAACACCGCATATTAAACGCCTAAGAATGTACCTGACTAGTAAGTATCTTAAAATCTAGGGATTGCTATGTCTCCGAAAGAGAATCAAGCATGTGTACAGGGGCATAAACGCGGCAGTGATAGGATTGGAGAGGTTCGGTGAGCAAATGAAGACCCTTTGAAGTCATATTGCATGGTACCCATTCCACGGGTTTCAACTACCCAGGTTTTAGGTATTCTTCCTTCATCTAAAACATGCATGTGGAACCTAGAGTATGATCAACCATGTGATCAGGAGACGTGTTCAAATATATCTCAGTTTTCCTCCCCTGGTACTCGGGTGCAACATTCCAGACGCTATACTAACACTCTCCCCACTTGGAGAGTCAGCGCCTTTAACCTCCTGTTTGGCCCAGTTTGCAATTTCTGCGGAAGATGAACAGGAATAGCGAGAACCAATGAGAGACTAGCTGGAGGTGTCTGGACGGGCAAATTTAACTCTCATTTCCCACCAGGAAGAGGAAATAACCAGAGGCTCAGCGTGCCGTGCCGGAAACAGATTAGGGCCTGAAGCCATCCTGCGGTGTTGCGGCCAGGTCACAAGAAAGCAAGTTGAAGAAAGGAGCTCAGGGGCACTGTAATTCACAAACCTGCAGAGTTATAAATGACAGCTATCGTCCAAAAATAGACTGAAGTAAGGCTGCCAAGAGGACTTGAAAGCGGGGCAGAATTGCAGGAAACCGATTTCAGGAGGTAGACTGGAATTGCATTGAAAGCATAGGAAAAGAGGCAGAACGTCCACAATGATGCACTTGGCCAAAAAGGGCGTATGCGTTTTTTCCTGAATATATTCAGGAAAAAACGCATACGCCCTTTTTGGCCAACCAAGCAAGCTTGCAAAGGAAATCTGCACTACAATAAAGTCTCACTTCCCCCCGGTCAAAAGGGCCATCTGAAAAAAGTGTAAAATCCAGAAAGGCAGGACAGGCCATGGAGAACTGGGAGCCTTGTTATGCTGATGGGCGGGATGTAAATTGCCAACAACCACTCGGGAGAAGTGTATGGTGTTTCCTGAAACATCTAAAAAACAAAGCAACAGAACCTAGGGCACTTCCACTTATGGTCCTATAGCTTAGGGAAATTAAAATCAAAAAGACACAGCCACCCCAAAGTTTGGAACGGCTCTGTTTACAAGAACCTCGTTTACAGTACAAGTTCAACATCGCAGAAAGTGAAAAATGGATAAAGAAGTTGTGGTATTTACTTACAAAGCAATATCACTCAGCAATGAAATCTGTGTCATCAGGCCCTTAGCAGCACAATGAGTGGATTCAGGTATGATGATTCTAACTGAAATAAGTCACACAGAAAAAGAAACATCATAAGATATCAGTAATACACGGAATGTAAACTTGGCTACACAGGAACTGAATTACAGAACAGAACAGGGTCTCAAATTTAGAAAACCAACTTATGCTTGCTTAAGGGGAAAGGTGAGTTGGGGTGCTGCATAAAACCAGAGATTGAAATGAGCACAGATAAAGTTCCTTAAGCCAAATATGGAATAGACAAGAGCTACTCCTTGCTCAACGAAATGGACTCAACACCGCATATTAAACGCCTAAGAATGTACCTGACTAGTAAGTATCTTAAAACCTATGGATTGCTATGTCTCTGAAAGAGAATCAAGCATGTGTACAGGGGCATAAACGCAGCAGTGATAGGATTGGAGAGGTTCGGTGAGCAAATGAAGACCCTTTGAAGTCATATTGCATGGTACCCATTACACGGTTCTTAACTCTCCAGGTTTAAGGTATTCTTCCTTCAGCTAAAACATGCATGTGGAACCCAAGTATGATCAACCATGTGAACGGGAGACGTGTTCAAATATGTCTCAGTTTTCCTCCCCTGGTACTCGGGTGCAACATTCCAGACGCTTTACTAACACTCTCCCCACTTGGAGAGTCAGCGCCTTTAACCTCCTGTTTGGCCCAGTTTGCAATTTCTGCGGAAGATGAACAGGAATAGCGAGAACCAATGAGAGACTAGCTGGACGTGTCTGGACGGGCAAATTTAACTCTCATTTCCCACCAGGAAGAGGAAATAACCAGAGGCTCAGCGTGCCGTTCCGGAACCAGATTAGGGCCTGAAGCCATCCTGCGGTGTTGCAGCCAGCTCACAAGAAAGCGAGTTGAAGAAAGGAGCTCAGGGGCACTGTAATTCACAAACCTGCAGAGTTATAAATGACAGCTATCGTCCAATAATAGACTGAAGTAAGGCTGCCAAGAGGACTTGAAAGCGGGGCAGAATTGCAGGAAACCGATTTCAGGAGGTAGACTGGAATTGCATTGAAAGCATAGGAAAAGAGGCAGAACGTCCACAATGATGCACTTGGCCAAAAAGGGCGTATGCGTTTTTTCCTGAATATATTCAGGAAAAAACGCATACGCCCTTTTTGGCCAACCAAGCAAGCTTGCAAAGGAAATCTGCACTACAATGAAGTCTCACTTCCCCCCAGTCAAAAGGGCCATCTGAAAAAAGTGTAAAATCCAGAAAGGCAGGACAGGCCATGGAGAACTGGGAGCCTTGTTATGCTGAAGGGCGGGATGTAAATTGCCAACAACCACTCGGGAGAAGTGTATGGTGTTTCCTGAAACATCTAAAAAACAAAGCAACAGAGCCTAGGGCACTTCCACTTATGATCCTATAGCTTAGGGAATTTAAAATCAAAAAGACACAGCCACCCCAATGTTTCGAACGGCTCTGTTTACAAGAACCTCGTTTACAGTACAAGTTCAACATCGCAGAAAGTGAAAAATGGATAAAAAATTTGTGGTATTTACTTACAAAGCAATATCACTCAGCAATGAAATCTGTGTCATCAGGCCCTTAGCAGCACAATGAGTGGATTCAGGTATGATGATTCTAACTGAAATAAGTCACACAGAAAAAGAAACATCATAAGATATCAGTAATACACGGAATGTAAACTTGGCTACACAGGAACTGAATTACAGAACAGAACAGGGTCTCAAATTTAGAAAACCAACTTATGCGTGCTTAAGGGTAAAGGTGAGTTGGGGTGCTGCATAAAACCAGAGATTGAAATGAGCACAGATAAAGTTCCTTAAGCCAAATATGGAATAGACAAGAGCTACTCCTTGCTCAAAGAAATGGACTCAACACCGCATATTAAACGCCTAAGAATGTACCTGACTAGTAAGTATCTTAAAATCTAGGGATTGCTATGTCTCCGAAAGAGAATCAAGCATGTGTACAGGGGCATAAACGCAGCAGTGATAGGATTGGAGAGGTTCGGTGAGCAAATGAAGACCCTTTGAAGTCATATTGCATGGTACCCATTACACGGGTTTCAAATACACAGGTTTAAGGTATTCTTCCTTCAGCTAAAAGATGCATGTGGAACCCAAGTATGATCAACTATGTGAACGGGAGACGTGTTCAAATATGTCTCAGTTTTCCTCCCCTGGTACTCGGGTGCAACATTCCAGACGCTTTACTAACACTCTCCCGACTTGGAGAGTCAGCGCCTTTAACCTCCTGTTTGGCCCAGTTTGCAATTTCTGCGGAAGATGAACAGGAATAGCGAGAACCAATGAGAGACTAGCTGGAGGTGTCTGGACGGGCAAATTTAACTCTCATTTCCCACCAGGAAGAGGAAATAACCAGAGGCTCAGCGTGCCGTGCCGGAACCAGATTAGGGCCTGAAGCCATCCTGCGGTGTTGCGGCCAGGTCACAAGAAAGCAAGTTGAAGAAAGGAGCTCAGGGGCACTGTAATTCACAAACCTGCAGAGTTATAAATGACAGCTATCAGCCAATAATAGACTGAAGTAAGGCTGCCAAGAGGACTTGAAAGCGGGGCAGAATTGCAGGAAACCGATTTCAGGAGGTAGACTGGAATTGCATTGAAAGCATAGGAAAAGAGGCAGAACGTCCACAATGATGCACTTGGCCAAAAAGGGCGTATGCGTTTTTTCCTGAATATATTCAGGAAAAAACGCATACGCCCTTTTTGGCCAACCAAGCAAGCTTGCAAAGGAAATCTGCACTACAATGAAGTCTCACTTCCCCCCGGTCAAAAGGGCCATCTGAAAAAAGTGTAAAATCCAGAAAGGCAGGACAGGCCATGGAGAACTGGGAGCCTTGTTATGCTGATGGGCGGGATGTAAATTGCCAACAACCACTCGGGAGAAGTGTATGGTGTTTCCTGAAACATCTAAAAAACAAAGCAACAGAACCTAGGGCACTTCCACTTATGGTCCTATAGCTTAGGGAAATTAAAATCAAAAAGACACAGCCACCCCAAAGTTTGGAACGGCTCTGTTTACAAGAACCTCGTTTACAGTACAAGTTCAACATCGCAGAAAGTGAAAAATGGATAAAGAAGTTGTGGTATTTACTTACAAAGCAATATCACTCAGCAATGAAATCTGTGTCATCAGGCCCTTAGCAACACAATGAGTGGATTCAGGTATGATGATTCCAACTGAAATAAGTCACACAGAAAAAGAAACATCATAAGATATCAGTAATACACGGAATGTAAACTTGGCTACACAGGAACTGAATTACAGAACAGAACAGGGTCTCAAATTTAGAAAACCAACTTATGCTTGCTTAAGGGGAAAGGTGAGTTGGGGTGCTGCATAAAACCAGAGATTGAAATGAGCACAGATAAAGTTCCTTAAGCCAAATATGGAATAGACAAGAGCTACTCCTTGCTCAAAGAAATGGACTCAACACCGCATATTAAACGCCTAAGAATGTACCTGACTAGTAAGTATCTTAAAACCTATGGATTGCTATGTCTCCGAAAGAGAATCAAGCATGTGTACAGGGGCATAAACGCAGCAGTGATAGGATTGGAGAGGTTCGGTGAGCAAATGAAGACCCTTTGAAGTCATATTGCATGGTACCCATTACACGGTTCTTAACTCTCCAGGTTTAAGGTATTCTTCCTTCAGCTAAAACATGCATGTGGAACCCAAGTATGATCAACCATGTGAACGGGAGACGTGTTCAAATATGTCTCAGTTTTCCTCCCCTGGTACTCGGGTGCAACATTCCAGACGCTTTACTAACACTCTCCCCACTTGGAGAGTCAGCGCCTTTAACCTCCTGTTTGGCCCAGTTTGCAATTTCTGCGGAAGATGAACAGGAATAGCGAGAACCAATGAGAGACTAGCTGGACGTGTCTGGACGGGCAAATTTAACTCTCATTTCCCACCAGGAAGAGGAAATAACCAGAGGCTCAGCGTGCCGTGCCGGAACCAGATTAGGGCCTGAAGCCATCCTGCGGTGTTGCAGCCAGCTCACAAGAAAGCGAGTTGAAGAAAGGAGCTCAGGGGCACTGTAATTCACAAACCTGCAGAGTTATAAATGACAGCTATCGTCCAATAATAGACTGAAGTAAGGCTGCCAAGAGGACTTGAAAGCGGGGCAGAATTGCAGGAAACCGATTTCAGGAGGTAGACTGGAATTGCATTGAAAGCATAGGAAAAGAGGCAGAACGTCCACAATGATGCACTTGGCCAAAAAGGGCGTATGCGTTTTTTCCTGAATATATTCAGGAAAAAACGCATACGCCCTTTTTGGCCAACCAAGCAAGCTTGCAAAGGAAATCTGCACTACAATGAAGTCTCACTTCCCCCCGGTCAAAAGGGCCATCTGAAAAAAGTGTAAAATCCAGAAAGGCAGGACAGGCCATGGAGAACTGGGAGCCTTGTTATGCTGAAGGGCGGGATGTAAATTGCCAACAACCACTCGGGAGAAGTGTATGGTGTTTCCTGAAACATCTAAAAAACAAAGCAACAGAGCCTAGGGCACTTCCACTTATGATCCTATAGCTTAGGGAATTTAAAATCAAAAAGACACAGCCACCCCAATGTTTCGAACGGCTCTGTTTACAAGAACCTCGTTTACAGTACAAGTTCAACATCGCAGAAAGTGAAAAATGGATAAAAAATTTGTGGTATTTACTTACAAAGCAATATCACTCAGCAATGAAATCTGTGTCATCAGGCCCTTAGTAGCACAATGAGTGGATTCAGGTATGATGATTCCAACTGAAATAAGTCACACAGAAAAAGAAACATCATAAGATATCACTAATACACGGAATGTAAACTTGGCTACACAGGAACTGAATTACAGAACAGAACAGGGTCTCAAATTTAGAAAACCAACTTATGCGTGCTTAAGGGGAAAGGTGAGTTGGGGTGCTGCATAAAACCAGAGATTGAAATGAGCACAGATAAAGTTCCTTAAGCCAAATATGGAATAGACAAGAGCTACTCCTTGCTCAAAGAAATGGACTCAACACCGCATATTAAACGCCTAAGAATGTACCTGACTAGTAAGTATCTTAAAATCTAGGGATTGCTATGTCTCCGAAAGAGAATCAAGCATGTGTACAGGGGCATAAACGCAGCAGTGATAGGATTGGAGAGGTTCGGTGAGCAAATGAAGACCCTTTGAAGTCATATTGCATGGTACCCATTCCACGGGTTTCAACTACCCACGTTTTAAGTATTCTTCCTTCAGCTAAAACATGCATGTGGAACCTAGAGTATGATCAACCATGTGATCAGGAGACGTGTTCAAATATGTCTCAGTTTTCCTCCCCTGGTACTCGGGTGCAACATTCCAGACGCTTTACTAACACTCTCCCCACTTGGAGAGTCAGCGCCTTTAACCTCCTGTTTGGCCCAGTTTGCAATTTCTGCGGAAGATGAACAGGAATAGTGAGAACCAATGAGAGACTAGCTGGAGGTGTCTGGATGGGCAAATTTAACTCTCATTTCCCACCAGGAAGAGGAAATAACCAGAGGCTCAGCGTGCCGTGCCGGAACCAGATTAGGGCCTGAAGCCATCCTGCGGTGTTGCGGCCAGGTCACAAGAAAGCAAGTTGAAGAAAGGAGCTCAGGGGCACTGTAATTCACAAACCTGCAGAGTTATAAATGACAGCTATCGTCCAATAATAGACTGAAGTAAGGCTGCCAAGAGGACTTGAAAGCGGGGCAGAATTGCAGGAAACCGATTTCAGGAGGTAGACTGGAATTGCATTGAAAGCATAGGAAAAGAGGCAGAACGTCCACAATGATGCACTTGGCCAAAAAGGGCGTATGCGTTTTTTCCTGAATATATTCAGGAAAAAACGCATACGCCCTTTTTGGCCAACCAAGCAAGCTTGCAAAGGAAATCTGCACTACAATGAAGTCTCACTTCCCCCCGGTCAAAAGGGCCATCTGAAAAAAGTGTAAAATCCAGAAAGGCAGGACAGGCCATGGAGAACTGGGAGCCTTGTTATGCTGATGGGCGGGATGTAAATTGCCAACAACCACTCGGGAGAAGTGTATGGTGTTTCCTGAAACATCTAAAAAACAAAGCAACAGAACCTAGGGCACTTCCACTTATGGTCCTATAGCTTAGGGAAATTAAAATCAAAAAGACACAGCCACCCCAAAGTTTGGAACGGCTCTGTTTACAAGAACCTCGTTTACAGTACAAGTTCAACATCGCAGAAAGTGAAAAATGGATAAAGAAGTTGTGGTATTTACTTACAAAGCAATATCACTCAGCAATGAAATCTGTGTCATCAGGCCCTTAGCAGCACAATGAGTGGATTCAGGTATGATGATTCCAACTGAAATAAGTCACACAGAAAAAGAAACATCATAAGATATCAGTAATACACGGAATGTAAACTTGGCTACACAGGAACTGAATTACAGAACAGAACAGGGTCTCAAATTTAGAAAACCAACTTATGCGTGCTTAAGGGGAAAGGTGAGTTGGGGTGCTGCATAAAACCAGAGATTGAAATGAGCACAGATAAAGTTCCTTAAGCCAAATATGGAATAGACAAGAGCTACTCCTTGCTCAAAGAAATGGACTCAACACCGCATATTAAACGCCTAAGAATGTACCTGACTAGTAAGTATCTTAAAATCTAGGGATTGCTATGTCTCCGAAAGAGAATCAAGCATGTGTACAGGGGCATAAACGCAGCAGTGATAGGATTGGAGAGGTTCGGTGAGCAAATGAAGACCCTTTGAAGTCATATTGCATGGTACCCATTCCACGGGTTTCAACTACCCAGGTTTTAGGTATTCTTCCTTCAGCTAAAACATGCATGTGGAACCCAGAGTATGATCAACCATGTGATCGGGAGACGTGTTCAAATATGTCTCAGTTTTCCTCCCCTGGTACTCGGGTGCAACATTCCAGACGCTTTACTAACACTCTCCCCACTTGGAGAGTCAGCGCCTTTAACCTCCTGTTTGGCCCAGTTTGCAATTTCTGCGGAAGATGAACAGGAATAGCGAGAACCAATGAGAGACTAGCTGGAGGTGTCTGGACGGGCAAATTTAACTCTCATTTCCCACCAGGAAGAGGAAATAACCAGAGGCTCAGCGTGCCGTGCCGGAACCAGATTAGGGCCTGAAGCCATCCTGCGGTGTTGCGGCCAGGTCACAAGAAAGCAAGTTGAAGAAAGGAGCTCAGGGGCACTGTAATTCACAAACCTGCAGAGTTATAAATGACAGCTATCGTCCAATAATAGACTGAAGTAAGGCTGCCAAGAGGACTTGAAAGCGGGGCAGAATTGCAGGAAACCGATTTCAGGAGGTAGACTGGAATTGCATTGAAAGCATAGGAAAAGAGGCAGAACGTCCACAATGATGCACTTGGCCAAAAAGGGCGTATGCGTTTTTTCCTGAATATATTCAGGAAAAAACGCATACGCCCTTTTTGGCCAACCAAGCAAGCTTGCAAAGGAAATCTGCACTACAATGAAGTCTCACTTCCCCCCGGTCAAAAGGGCCATCTGAAAAAAGGGTAAAATCCAGAAAGGCAGGACAGGCCATGGAGAACTAGGAGCCTTGTTATGCTGATGGGCGGGATATAAATTGCCAACAACCACTCGGGAGAAGTGTATGGTGTTTCCTGAAACATCTAAAAAACAAAGCAACTGAACCTAGGGCACTTTCCCTTATGGTCCTATAGCTTAGGGAAATTAAAATCAAAAAGACACAGCCACCCCAAAGTTTGGGACGCCTCTGTTTACAAGAACCTCGTTTACAGTACAAGTTCAACATCGCAGAAAGTGAAAAATGGAGAAAGAAGTTGTGGTATTTACTTACAAAGCAATATCACTCAGCAATGAAATCTGTGTCATCAGGCCCTTAGCAGCACAATGAGTGGATTCAGGTATGATGATTCTAACTGAAATAAGTCACACAGAAAAAGAAACATCATAAGATATCAGTAATACACGGAATGGAAACTTGGCTACACAGGAACTGAATTACAGAACAGAACAGGGTCTCAAATTTAGAAAACCAACTTATGCTTGCTTAAGGGGAAAGGTGAGTTGGGGTGCTGCATAAAACCAGAGATTGAAATGAGCACAGATAAAGTTCCTTAAGCCAAATATGGAATAGACAAGAGCTACTCCTTGCTCAACGAAATGGACTCAACACCGCATATTAAACGCCTAAGAATGTACCTGACTAGTAAGTATCTTAAAACCTATGGATTGCTATGTCTCCGAAAGAGAATCAAGCATGTGTACAGGGGCATAAACGCAGCAGTGATAGGATTGGAGAGGTTCGGTGAGAAAATGAAGACCCTTTGAAGTCATATTGCATGGTACCCATTCCACGGGTTTCAAATACACAGGTTTAAGGTATTCTTCCTTCAGCTAAAACATGCATGTGGAACCCAGAGTATGATCAACCATGTGATCGGGAGACGTGTTCAAATATGTCTCAGTTTTCGTACCCTGGTACTCGGGTGCAACATTCCAGACGCTTTACTAACACTCTCCCCACTTGGAGAGTCAGCGCCTTTAACCTCCTGTTTGGCCCAGTTTGCAATTTCTGCGGAAGATGAACAGGAATAGCGAGAACCAATGAGAGGCTAGCTGGAGGTGTCTGGACGGGCAAATTTAACTCTCATTTCCCACCAGGAAGAGGAAATAACCAAAGGCTCAGCGTGCCGTGCCAGAACCAGATTAGGGCCTTAAGACATCCTGCGGTGTTGCGGCCAGGTCACAAGAAAGCGAGTTGAAGAAAGGAGCTCAGGGGCACTGTAATTCACAAACCTGCAGAGTTATAAATGACAGCTATCGTCCAAAAATATACTGAAGTAAGGCTGCCAAGAGGACTTGAAAGCGGGGCAGAATTGCAGGAAACCGATTTCAGGAGGTAGACTGGAATTGCATTGAAAGCATAGGAAAAGAGGCAGAACGTCCACAATGATGCACTTGGCCAAAAAGGGCGTATGCGTTTTTTCCTGAATATATTCAGGAAAAAACGCATACGCCCTTTTTGGCCAACCAAGCAAACTTGCAAAGGAAATCTGCACTACAATGAAGTCTCACTTCCCCCCGGTCAAAAGGGCCATCTGAAAAAAGTGTAAAATCCAGAAAGGCAAGACAGGCCATGGAGAACTGGGAGCCTTGTTATGCTGATGGGCGGGATGTAAATTGCCAACAGACACTCAGGAGAAATGTATGGTGTTTCCTGAAACATCTAAAAAACAAAGCAACAGAGCCTAGGGCACTTCCACTTATGGTCCTATAGCTTAGGGAAATTAAAATCAAAAAGACACAGCCACCCCAAAGTTTGGGACGCCTCCGTTTACAAGACCTCGTTTACCGTACAAGTTCAATATCACAGAAAGTGAAAAATGGATAAAGAACTTGTGGTACTTACGTACAATGCAGTATCACTCAGTAATGAAATCTATGTCATCAGGCCCGTAGCAGCATAATGAGTGGATTCAGGTACAATGATTCTAACTGAAATAAGTCACACAGAAAAAGAAACATCATAAGATATCACTAATACACGGAATGTAAACTTGGCTACACAGGAACTGAATTACAGAACAGAACAGGGTCTCAAATTTAGAAAACCAACTTATGCTTGCTTAAGGGGAAAGGTGAGTTGGGGTGCTGCATAAAACCAGAGATTGAAATGAGCACAGATAAAGTTCCTTAAGCCAAATATGGAATAGACAAGAGCTACTCCTTGCTCAACAAAATGGACTCAAAACCCCATATTAAACGCCTAAGAATGTACCTGACTAGTAAGTATCGTAAAACCTATGGATTGCTATGTCTCCAAAAGAGAATCAAGCGTGTGTACAGGGGCATAAACGCAGCAGTGATAGGATTGGAGGGGTTCGGTGAGCAAATGAAGACCCTTTGAAGTCATATTGCATGGTACCCATTACACGGGTCTCAGCTCTCCAGGTTTAAGGTATTCTTCCTTCAGCTAAAACATGCATGTGGAACCCAGAGTATGATCAACCATGTGAACGGGAGACCTGTTCAAATATGTCTCAGTTTTCGTACCCTGGTCCTCGGGTGCAACATTCCAGACGCTTTACTAACACTCTCCCGACTTGGAGAGTCAGTCCCTTTAACCTCCGGTTTGGCCCAGTTTGCAATTTCTGCGGAAGATGAACAGGAATAGCGAGAACCAATGAGAGACTAGCTGGAGGTGTCTGGACGGGCAAATTTAACTCTCATTTCCCACCAGGAAGAGGAAATAACCAAAGGCTCAGCGTGGGTACCGGAACCAGATTAGGGCCTGAAGCCATCCTGCGGTGTTGCGGCCAGGTCACAAGAAAGCGAGTTGAAGAAAGGAGCTCAGGGGCACTGTAATTCACAAACCTGCAGAGTTATAAATGACAGCTATCGTCCAAAAATATACTGAAGTAAGGCTGCCAAGAGGACTTGAAAGCGGAGCAGAATTGCAGGAAACCGATTTCAGGAGGTAGACTGGAATTGCATTGAAAGCATAGGAAAAGAGGCAGAACGTCCACAATGATGCACTTGGCCAAAAAGGGCGTATGCGTTTTTTCCTGAATATATTCAGGAAAAAACGCATACGCCCTTTTTGGCCAACCAAGCAAGCTTGCAAAGGAAATCTGCACTACAATGAAGTCTCACTTCCCCCCGGTCAAAAGGGCCATCTGAAAAAAGGGTAAAATCCAGAAAGGCAGGACAGGCCATGGAGAACTAGGAGCCTTGTTATGCTGATGGGCGGGATGTAAATTGCCAACAGACTAAGGAGAAGTGTATGGTGTTTCCTTAAACATCTAAAAAACAAAGCAACAGAGCCTAGGGCACTGCCACTTATGGTCCTATAGCTTAGGGAAATTAAAATCAAAAAGACACAGCCACCCCAAAGTTTGGGACGCCTCTGTTTACAAGAACCTCGTTTACAGTACAAGTTCAACATCACAGAAAGTGAAAAATGGATAAAGAAGTTGTGGTATTTACTTACAAAGCAATATCACTCAGCAATGAAATCTATGTCATCAGGGCCTTAGCAGCACAATGAGTGGATTCAGGTATGATGATTCTAACTGAAATAAGTCACACAGAAAAAGAAACATCATAAGATATCAGTAATACACGGAATGTAAACTTGGCTACACAGGAACTGAATTACAGAACAGAACAGGGTCTCAAATTTAGAAAACCAACTTATGCTTGCTTAAGGGGAAAGGTGAGTTGGGGTGCTGCATAAAACCAGAGATTGAAATGAGCACAGATAAAGTTCCTTAAGCCAAATATGGAATAGACAAGAGCTACTCCTTGCTCAACGAAATGGACTCAACACCGCATATTAAACGCCTAAGAATGTACCTGACTAGTAAGTATCTTAAAACCTATGGATTGCTATGTCTCCGAAAGAGAATCAAGCATGTGTACAGGGGCATAAACGCAGCAGTGATAGGATTGGAGAGGTTCGGTGAGCAAATGAAGACCCTTTGAAGTCATATTGCATGGTACCCATTCCACGGGTTTCACCTACCCAGGTTTAAGGTATTCTTCCTTCAGCTAAAACATGCATGTGGAACCTAGAGTATGATCAACCATGTGATCGGGAGACGTGTTCAAATATGTCTCAGTTTTCGTACCCTGGTACTCGGGTGCAACATTCCAGATGCTTTACTAACACTCTCCCGACTTGGAGAGTCAGTCCCTTTAACCTCCTGTTTGGCCCAGTTTGCAATTTCTGCGGAAGATGAACAGGAATAGCGAGAACCAATTAGAGACTAGCTGGAGGTGTCTGGACGGGCAAATTTAACTCTCATTTCCCACCAGGAAGAGGAAATAACCAAAGGCTCAGCGTGCCGTGCCGGAAACAGATTAGGGCCTGAAGCCATCCTGTGGTGTTGCGGCCAGGTCACAAGAAAGCGAGTTGAAGAAAGGAGCTCAGGGGCACTGTAATTCACAAACCTGCAGAGTTATAAATGACAGCTATCGTCCAAAAATACACTGAAGTAAGGCTGCCAAGAGGACTTGAAAGCGGGGCAGAATTGCAGGAAACCGATTTCATGAGGTAGACTGGAATTGCATTGAAAGCATAGGAAAAGAGGCAGAACGTCCACAATGATGCACTTGGCCAAAAAGGGCGTATGTGTTTTTTCCTGAATATATTCAGGAAAAAACGCATACGCCCTTTTTGGCCAACCAAGCAAGCTTGCTAAGGAATCTGCACTACAATGAAGTCTCACTTCCCCCCGGTCAAAAGGGCCATCTGAAAAAAGTGTAAAATCCAGAAAGGCAGGACAGGCCATGGAGAACTGGGAGCCTTGTTATGCTGATGGGCGGGATGTAAATTGCCAACAACCACTCGGGAGAAGTGTATGGTGTTTCCTGAAACATCTAAAAAACAAAGCAACAGAACCTAGGGCACTTCCACTTATGGTCCTATAGCTTAGGGAAATTAAAATCAAAAAGACACAGCCACCCCAAAGTTTGGGACGGCTCTGTTTACAAGAACCTCGTTTACAGTACAAGTTCAACATCGCAGAAAGTGAAAAATGGAGAAAGAAGTTGTGGTATTTACTTACAAAGCAATATCACTCAGCAATAAAATCTGTGTCATCAGGCCCTTAGCAGCACAATGAGTGGATTCAGGTATGATGATTCTAACTGAAATAAGTCACACAGAAAAAGAAACATCATAAGATATCAGTAATACACGGAATGTAAACTTCGCTACACAGGAACTGAATTACAGAAGAGAACAGGGTCTCAAATTTAGAAAACCAACTTATGCTTGCTTAAGGGTAAACGTGAGTTGGGCTGCTGCATAAAACCAGAGATTGAAATGAGCACAGATAAAGTTCCTTAAGCCAAATATGGAATAGACAAGAGCTACTCCTTGCTCAACGAAATGGACTCAACACCGCATATTAAACGCCTAAGAATGTACCTGACTAGTAAGTATCTTAAAACCTATGGATTGCTATGTCTCCGAAAGAGAATCAAGCATGTGTACAGGGGCATGAACGCAGCAGTGATAGGATTGGAGAGGTTCGGTGAGCAAATGAAGACCCTTTGAAGTCATATTGCATGGTACCCATTACACGGGTCTTAACTCTCCAGGTTTAAGGTATTCTTCCTTCAGCTAAAACATGCATGTGGAACCCAAGTATGATCAACCATGCGAACGGGAAACGTGTTCAAATATGTCTCAGTTTTCCTCCCCTGGTACTCGGGTGCAACATTCCAGACGCTTTACTAACACTCTCCCCACTTGGAGAGTCAGTCCCTTTAACCTCCTGTTTGGCCCAGTTTGCAATTTCTGCGGAAGATGAACAGGAATAGCGAGAACCAATGAGAGACTAGCTGGAGGTGTCTGGATGGGCAAATTTAACTCTCATTTCCCACCAGGAAGAGGAATTAACCAAAGGCTCAGCGTGCCGTGCCAGAACCAGATTAGGGCCTTAAGACATCCAGCGGTGTTGCGGCCAGGTCACAAGAAAGCGAGTTGAAGAAAGGAGCTCAGGGGCACTGTAATTCACAAACCTGCAGAGTTATAAATGACAGCTATCGTCCAAAAATATACTGAAGTAAGGCTGCCAAGAGGACTTGAAAGCGGGGCAGAATTGCAGGAAACCGATTTCAGGAGGTAGACTGGAATTGCATTGAAAGCATAGGAAAAGAGGCAGAACGTCCACAATGATGCACTTGGCCAAAAAGGGCGTATGCGTTTTTTCCTGAATATATTCAGGAAAAAACGCATACGCCCTTTTTGGCCAACCAAACAAACTTGCAAAGGAAATCTGCACTACAATGAAGTCTCACTTCTCCCCGGTCAAAAGGGCCATCTGAAAAAAGTGTAAAATCCAGAAAGGCAGGACAGGCCATGGAGAACTGGGAGCCTTGTTATGCTGATGGGCGGGATGTAAATTACCAACAGACACTCAGGAGAAGTGTATGGTGTTTCCTGAAACATCTAAAAAACAAAGCAACAGAGCCTAGGGCACTGCCACTTATGGTCCTATAGCTTAGGGAAATTAAAATCAAAAAGACACAGCCACCCCAAAGTTTGGGACGCCTCTGTTTACAAGAACCTCGTTTACAGTACAAGTTCAACATCACAGAAAGTGAAAAATGGATAAAGAAGTTGTGGTATTTACTTACAAAGCAATATCACTCAGCAATGAAATCTGTGTCATCAGGCCCTTAGCAGCACAATGAGTGGATTCAGGTATGATGATTCTAACTGAAATAAGTCACACAGAAAAAGAAACCTCATAAGATATCAGTAATACACGGAATGGAAACTTGGGTACACAGGAACTGAATTACAGAACAGAACAGGGTCTCAAATTTAGAAAACCAACTTATGCTTGCTTAAGGGGAAAGGTGAGTTGGGGTGCTGCATAAAACCAGAGATTGAAATGAGCACAGATAAAGTTCCTTAAGCCAAATATGGAATAGACAAGAGCTATTCCTTGCTCAACGAAATGGACTCAACACCGCATATTAAACGCCTAAGAATGTACCTGACTAGTAAGTATCTTAAAACCTATGGATTGCTATGTCTCCGAAAGAGAATCAAGCATGTGTACAGGGGCATAAACGCAGCAGTGATAGGATTGGAGAGGTTCGGTGAGCAAATGAAGACCCTTTGAAGTCATATTGCATGGTACCCATTCCACGGGTTTCAACTACCCAGGTTTTAGGTATTCTTCCTTCAGCTAAAACATGCATGTGGAACCCAGAGTATGATCAACCATGTGATCGGGAGACGTGTTCAAATATGTCTCAGTTTTCGTACCCTGGTACTCGGGTGCAACATTCCAGACGCTTTACTAACACTCTCCCCACTTGGAGAGTCAGCGCCTTTAACCTCCTGTTTGGCACAGTTTGCAATTTCTGCGGAAGATGAACAGGAATAGCGAGAACCAATGAGAGGCTAGCTGGAGGTGTCTGGACGGGCAAATTTAACTCTCATTTCCCACCAGGAAGAGGAAATAACCAAAGGCTCAGCGTGCCGTACCGGAACCAGATTAGGGCCTGAAGCCATCCTGCGGTGTTGCGGCCAGCTCAAAAGAAAGCGAGTTGAAGAAAGGAGCTCAGGGGCACTGTAATTCACAAACCTGCAGAGTTATAAATGACAGCTATCGTCCAAAAATATACTGAAGTAAGGCTGCCGAGAGGACTTGAAAGCGGGGCAGAATTGCAGGAAACCGATTTCAGGAGGTAGACTGGAATTGCATTGAAAGCATAGGAAAAGAGGCAGAACGTCCACAATGATGCACTTGGCCAAAAAGGGCGTATGCGTTTTTTCCTGAATATATTCAGGAAAAAACGCATACGCCCTTTTTGGCCAACCAAGCAAGCTTGCAAAGGAAATCTGCACTACAATGAAGTCTCACTTCCCCCCGGTCAAAAGGGCCATCTGAAAAAAGGGTAAAATCCAGAAAGGCAGTACAAGCCATGGAGAACTGGGAGCCTTGTTATGCTGATGGGCGGGATGTAAATTGCCAACAGACTAAGGAGAAGTGTATGGTGTTTCCTTAAACATCTAAAAAACAAAGCAACAGAGCCTAGGGCACTGCCACTTATGGTCCTATAGCTTAGGGAAATTAAAATCAAAAAGACACAGCCACCCCAAAGTTTGGGACGCCTCTGTTTACAAGAACCTCGTTTACAGTACAAGTTCAACATCACAGAAAGTGAAAAATGGATAAAGAAGTTGTGGTATTTACTTACAAAGCAATATCACTCAGCAATGAAATCTATGTCATCAGGGCCTTAGCAGCACAATGAGTGGATTCAGGTATGATGATTCTAACTGAAATAAGTCACACAGAAAAAGAAACATCATAAGATATCAGTAATACACGGAATGTAAACTTGGCTACACAGGAACTGAATTACAGAAAAGAACAGGGTCTCAAATTTAGAAAACCAACTTATGCTTGCTTAAGGGTAAAGGTGAGTTGGGGTGCTGCATAAAACCAGAGATTGAAATGAGCACAGATAAAGTTCCTTAAGCCAAATATGGAATAGACAAGAGCTACTCCTTGCTCAACGAAATGGACTCAACACCGCATATTAAACGCCTAAGAATGTACCTGACTAGTAAGTATCTTAAAATCTAGGGATTGCTATGTCTCCGAAAGAGAATCAAGCATGTGTACAGGGGCATAAACGCAGCAGTGATAGGATTGGAGAGGTTCGGTGAGCAAATGAAGACCCTTTGAAGTCATATTGCATGGTACCCATTCCACGGGTTTCACCTACCCAGGTTTAAGGTATTCTTCCTTCAGCTAAAACATGCATGTGGAGCCTAGAGTATGATCAACCATGTGATCGGGAGACGTGTTCAAATATGTCTCAGTTTTCGTACCCTGGTACTCGGGTGCAACATTCCAGACGCTTTACTAACACTCTCCCGACTTGGAGAGTCAGTCCCTTTAACCTCCTGTTTGGCCCAGTTTGCAATTTCTGCGGAAGATGAACAGGAATAGCGAGAACCAATGAGAGACTAGCTGGAGGTGTCTGGACGGGCAAATTTAACTCTCATTTCCCACCAGGAAGAGGAAATAACCAAAGGCTCAGCGTGCCGTGCCGGAAACAGATTAGGGCCTGAAGACATCCTGCGGTGTTGCGGCCAGGTCACAAGAAAGCGAGTTGAAGAAAGGAGCTCAGGGGCACTGTAATTCACAAACCTGCAGAGTTATAAATGACAGCTATCGTCCAAAAATAGACTGAAGTAAGGCTGCCAAGAGGACTTGAAAGCGGGGCAGAATTGCAGGAAACCGATTTCAGGAGGTAGACTGGAATTGCATTGAAAGCATAGGAAAAGAGGCAGAACGTCCACAATGATGCACTTGGCCAAAAAGGGCATATGCGTTTTTTCCTGAATATATTCAGGAAAAAACGCATACGCCCTTTTTGGCCAACCAAGCAAGCTTGCAAAGGAAATCTGCACTACAATGAAGTCTCACTTCCCCCCGGTCAAATTGGCCATCTGAAAAAAGTGTAAAATCCAGAAAGGCAGGACAGGCCATGGAGAACTGGGAGCCTTGTTATGCTGATGGGCGGGATGTAAATTGCCAACAACCACTCGGGAGAAGTGTATGGTGTTTCCTGAAACATCTAAAAAACAAAGCAACAGAACCTAGGGCACTTTCACTTATGGTCCTATAGCTTAGGGAAATTAAAATCAAAAAGACACAGCCACCCCAAAGTTTGGGACGGCTCTGTTTACAAGAACCTCGTTTACAGTACAAGTTCAACATCGCAGAAAGTGAAAAATGGAGAAAGAAGTTGTGGTATTTACTTACAAAGCAATATCACTCAGCAATAAAATCTGTGTCATCAGGCCCTTAGCAGCACAATGAGTGGATTCAGGTATGATGATTCTAACTGAAATAAATCACACAGAAAAAGAAACATCATAAGATATCAGTAATACACGGAATGTAAACTTCGCTACACAGGAACTGAATTACAGAACAGAACAGGGTCTCAAATTTAGAAAACCAAATTATGCTTGCTTAAGGGTAAACGTGAGTTGGGCTGCTGCATAAAACCAGAGATTGAAATGAGCACAGATAAAGTTCCTTAAGCCAAATATGGAATAGACAAGAGCTACTCCTTGCTCAACGAAATGGACTCAACACCGCATATTAAACGCCTAAGAATGTACCTGACTAGTAAGTATCTTAAAACCTATGGATTGCTATGTCTCCGAAAGAGAATCAAGCATGTGTACAGGGGCATAAACGCAGCAGTGATAGGATTGGAGAGGTTCGGTGAGCAAATGAAGACCCTTTGAAGTCATATTGCATGGTACCCATTACACGGGTCTTAACTCTCCAGGTTTAAGGTATTCTTCCTTCAGCTAAAACATGCATGTGGAACCCAAGTATGACCAACCATGCGAACGGGAAACGTGTTCAAATATGTCTCAGTTTTCCTCCCCTGGTACTCGGGTGCAACATTCCAGACGCTTTACTAACACTCTCCCCACTTGGAGAGTCAGTCCCTTTAACCTCCTGTTTGGCCCAGTTTGCAATTTCTGCGGAAGATGAACAGGAATAGCGAGAACCAATGAGAGACTAGCTGGAGGTGTCTGGCTGGGCAAATTTAACTCTCATTTCCCACCAGGAAGAGGAATTAACCAAAGGCTCAGCGTGCCGTGCCACAACCAGATTAGGGCCTGAAGACATCCTGCGGTGTTGCGGCCAGGTCACAAGAAAGCGAGTTGAAGAAAGGAGCTCAGGGGCACTGTAATTCACAAACCTGCAGAGTTATAAATGACAGCTATCGTCCAAAAATAGACTGAAGTAAGGCTGCCAAGAGGACTTGAAAGCGGGGCAGAATTGCAGGAAACCGATTTCAGGAGGTAGACTGGAATTGCATTGAAAGCATAGGAAAAGAGGCAGAACGTCCACAATGATGCACTTGGCCAAAAAGGGCGTATGCGTTTTTTCCTGAATATATTCAGGAAAAAACGCATACGCCCTTTTTGGCCAACCAAGCAAGCTTGCAAAGGAAATCTGCACTACAATGAAGTCTCACTTCTCCCCGGTCAAAAGGGTCATCTGAAAAAAGTGTAAAATCCAGAAAGGCAGGACAGGCCATGGAGAACTGGGAGCCTTGTTATGCTGATGGGCGGGATGTAAATTGCCAACAGACACTCAGGAGAAGTGTATGGTGTTTCCTGAAACATCTAAAAAACAAAGCAACAGAGCCTAGGGCACTTCCACTTATGTTCCTATAGCTTAGGGAAATTAAAATCAAAAAGACACAGCCACCCCAAAGTTTGGGACGCCTCCGTTTACAAGAACCTCGTTTACCGTACAAGTTCAATATCACAGAATGTGAAAAATGGATAAAGAACTTGTGGTACTTACGTACAATGCAGTATCACTCAGCAATGAAATCTATGTCATCAGGCCCGTAGCAGCATAATGAGTGGATTCAGGTACGATGATTCTAACTGAAATAAGTCACACAGAAAAAGAAACATCATAAGATATCACTAATACACGGAATGTAAACTTGGCTACACAGGAACTGCATTCCAAAACAGAACAGGGTCTCAAATTTAGAAAACCAACTTATGCTTGCTTAAGGGGAAAGGTGAGTTGGGGTGCTGCATAAAACCAGAGATTGAAATGAGCACAGATAAAGTTCCTTAAGCCAAATATGGAATAGACAAGAGCTACTCCTTGCTCAACGAAATGGACTCAAAACCCCATATTAAACGCCTAAGAATGTACCTGACTAGTAAGTATCTTAAAACCTATGGATTGCTATGTCTCCAAAAGAGAATCAAGCGTGTGTACAGGGGCATAAACGCAGCAGTGATAGGATTGGAGAGGTTCGGTGAGCAAATGAAGACCCTTTGAAGTCATATTTCATGGTACCCATTACACGGGTCTCAACTCTCCAGGTTTAAGGTATTCTTCCTTCAGCTAAAATATGCATGTGGAACCCAGAGTATGATCAACCATGTGAACGGGAGACGTGTTCAAATATGTCTCAGTTTTCCTCCCCTGGTACTCGGGTGCAACATTCCAGACGCTTTACTAACACTCTCCCGACTTGGAGAGTCAGTCCCTTTAACCTCCTGTTTGGCCCAGTTTCCAATTCCTGCGGAAAATGAACAGGAATAGCGAGAACCAATGAGAGGCTAGCTGGAGGTGTCTGGACGGGCAAATTTAACTCTCATTTCCCACCTGGAAGAGGAATTAACCAAACGCTCAGCATGCCGCGCCGGAACAAGATTAGGGCCTGAAGCCATCCTGTGGTGTTGCGGCCAGGTCACAAGAAAGCGAGTTGAAGAAAGGAGCTCAGGGGCACTGTAATTCACAAACCTGCAGAGTTATAAATGACAGCTATCGTCCAAAAATAGACTGAAGTAAGGCTGCCAAGAGGACTTGAAAGCGGGGCAGAATTGCAGGAAACCGATTTCAGGAGGTAGACTGGAATTGCATTGAAAGCATAGGAAAAGAGGCAGAACGTCCACAATGATGCACTTGGCCAAAAAGGGCGTATGCGTTTTTTCCTGAATATATTCAGGAAAAAACGCATACGCACTTATTGGCCAACCAAGCAAGCTTGCAAAGGAAATCTGCACTACAATGAAGTCTCACTTCCCCCCAGTCAAAAGGGCCATCTGAAAAAAGTGTAAAATCCAGAAAGGCAGGACAGGCCATGGAGAACTGGGAGCCTTGTTATGCTGATGGGCGGGATGTAAATTGCCAACAGCCACTCGGGAGAAGTGTATGGTGTTTCCTGAAACATCTAAAAAACAAAGCAACAGAACCTAGGGCACTTCCACTTATGGTCCTATAGCTTAGGGAAATTAAAATCAAAAAGACACAGCCACCCCAAAGTTTGGGACGCCTCCGTTTACAAGAACCTCGTTTACCGTACAAGTTCAATATCACAGAAAGTGAAAAATGGATAAAGAACTTGTGGTACTTACGTACAATGCAGTATCACTCAGCAATGAAATCTATGTCATCAGGTCCGTAGCAGCATAATGAGTGGATTCAGGTACGATGATTCTAACTGAAATAAGTCACACAGAAAAAGAAACATCATAAGATATCACTAATACACGGAATGTAAACTTGGCTACACAGGAACTGCATTCCAAAACAGAACAGGGTCTCAAATTTAGAAAACCAACTTATGCTTGCTTAAGGGGAAAGGTGAGTTGGGGTGCTGCATAAAACCAGAGATTGAAATGAGCACAGATAAAGTTCCTTAAGCCAAATATGGAATAGACAAGAGCTACTCCTTGCTCAACGAAATGGACTCAAAACCCCATATTAAACGCCTAAGAATGTACCTGACTAGTAAGTATCTTAAAACCTATGGATTGCTATGTCTCCAAAAGAGAATCAAGCGTGTGTACAGGGGCATAAACGCAGCAGTGATAGGATTGGAGAGGTTCGGTGAGCAAATGAAGACCCTTTGAAGTCATATTGCATGGTACCCATTACACGGGTCTCAACTCTCCAGGTTTAAGGTATTCTTCCTTCAGCTAAAACATGCATGTGGAACCCAGAGTATGATCAACCATGTGAACGGGAGACGTGTTCAAATATGTCTCAGTTTTCCACCCCTGGTACTCGGGTGCAACATTCCAGACGCTTTACTAACACTCTCCCGACTTGGAGAGTCAGTCCCTTTAACCTCCTGTTTGGCCCAGTTTGCAATTTCTGCGGAAAATGAACAGGAATAGCGAGAACCAATGAGAGGCTAGCTGGAGGTGTCTGGACGGGCAAATTTAACTCTCATTTCCCACCTGGAAGAGGAATTAACCAAAGGCTCAGCATGCCGCGCCGGAACAAGATTAGGGCCTGAAGCCATCCTGCGGTGTTGCGGCCAGTTCACAAGAAAGCGAGTTGAAGAAAGGAGCTCAGGGGCACTGTAATTCACAAACCTGCAGAGTTATAAATGACAGCTATCGTCCAAAAATAGACTGAAGTTAGGCTGCCAAGAGGACTTGAAAGCGGGGCAGAATTGCAGGAAACCGATTTCAGGAGGTAGACTGGAATTGCATTGAAAGCATAGGAAAAGAGGCAGAACGTCCACAATGATGCACTTGGCCAAAAAGGGCGTATGCGTTTTTTCCTGAATATATTCAGGAAAAAACGCATACGCACTTATTGGCCAACCAAGCAAGCTTGCAAAGGAAATCTGCACTACAATGAAGTCTCACTTCCCCCCGGTCAAAAGGGCCATCTGAAAAAAGTGTAAAATCCAGAAAGGCAGGACAGGCCATGGAGAACTGGGAGCCTTGTTATGCTGATGGGCGGGATGTAAATTGCCAACAGCCACTCGGGAGAAGTGTATGGTGTTTCCTGAAACATCTAAAAAACAAAGCAACAGAACCTAGGGCACTTCCACTTATGGTCCTATAGCTTAGGGAAATTAAAATCAAAAAGACACAGCCACCCCAAAGTTTCGAATGGCTCTGTTTACAAGAACCTCGTTTACAGTACAAGTTCAACATCGCAGAAAGTGAAAAATGGATAAAGAAGTTGTGGTATTTACTTACAAAGCAATATCACTCATCAATGAAATCCGTGTCACAAGGCCCTTAGCAGCACAATGAGTGGATTCAGGTATGATGATTTTAACTGAAATAAGTCACACAGAAAAAGAAACATCATAAGATATCAGTAATACACGGAATGTAAACTTGGCTACACAGGAACTGAATTACAGAAGAGAACAGGGTCTCAAATTCAGAAAACCAACTTATGCTTGCTTAAGGGTAAAGGTGAGTTGGGGTGCTGCATAAAACCAGAGATTGAAATGAGCACAGATAAAGTTCCTTAAGTTAAATATGGAATAGACAAGAGCTACTCCTTGCTCAACGAAATGGACTCAACACCGCATATTAAACGCCTAAGAATGTACCTGACTAGTAAGTATCTTACAACCTATGGATTGCTATGTCTCCGAAAGAGAATCAAGCATGTGTACAGGAGAATAAGCTCAGCAGTGATAGGATTGGAGAGTTTCGGTGAGCAAATGAAGACCCTTTGAAGTCATATTGCATGGTACCCATTCCACGGGTTTCAAATACCCAGGTTTAAGGTATTCTTCCTTCAGCTAAAACATGCATGTGGAACCCAAGTATGATCAACCATGTGAACGGGAGACGTGTTCAAATATGTCTCAGTTTTCCTCCCCTGGTACTCGGGTGCAACATTCCAGACGCTTTACTAACACTCTCCCGACTTGGAGAGTCAGTCCCTTTAACCTCCTGTTTGGCCCAGTTTGCAATTCCTGTGGAAAATGAACAGGAATAGCGAGAACCAATGAGAGGCTAGCTGGAGGTGTCTGGACGGGCAAATTTAACTCTCATTTCCCACCTGGAAGAGGAATTAACCAAACGCTCAGCATGCCGCGCCGGAACAAGATTAGGGCCTGAAGCCATCCTGTGGTGTTGCGGCCAGGTCACAAGAAAGCGAGTTGAAGAAAGGAGCTCAGGGGCACTGTAATTCACAAACCTGCAGAGTTATAAATGACAGCTATCGTCCAAAAATAGACTGAAGTAAGGCTGCCAAGAGGACTTGAAAGCGGGGCAGAATTGCAGGAAACCGATTTCAGGAGGTAGACTGGAATTGCATTGAAAGCATAGGAAAAGAGGCAGAACGTCCACAATGATGCACTTGGCCAAAAAGGGCATATGCGTTTTTTCCTGAATATATTCAGGAAAAAACGCATACGCACTTATTGGCCAACCAAGCAAGCTTGCAAAGGAAATCTGCACTACAATGAAGTCTCACTTCCCCCCAGTCAAAAGGGCCATCTGAAAAAAGTGTAAAATCCAGAAAGGCAGGACAGGCCATGGAGAACTGGGAGCCTTGTTATGCTGATGGGCGGGATGTAAATTGCCAACAGCCACTCGGGAGAAGTGTATGGTGTTTCCTGAAACATCTAAAAAACAAAGCAACAGAACCTAGGGCACTTCCACTTATGGTCCTATAGCTTAGGGAAATTAAAATCAAAAAGACACAGCCACCCCAAAGTTTGGGACGCCTCCGTTTACAAGAACCTCGTTTACCGTACAAGTTCAATATCACAGAAAGTGAAAAATGGATAAAGAACTTGTGGTACTTACGTACAATGCAGTATCACTCAGCAATGAAATCTATGTCATCAGGTCCGTAGCAGCATAATGAGTGGATTCAGGTACGATGATTCTAACTGAAATAAGTCACACAGAAAAAGAAACATCATAAGATATCACTAATACACGGAATGTAAACTTGGCTACACAGGAACTGCATTCCAAAACAGAACAGGGTCTCAAATTTAGAAAACCAACTTATGCTTGCTTAAGGGGAAAGGTGAGTTGGGGTGCTGCATAAAACCAGAGATTGAAATGAGCACAGATAAAGTTCCTTAAGCCAAATATGGAATAGACAAGAGCTACTCCTTGCTCAACGAAATGGACTCAAAACCCCATATTAAACGCCTAAGAATGTACCTGACTAGTAAGTATCTTAAAACCTATGGATTGCTATGTCTCCAAAAGAGAATCAAGCGTGTGTACAGGGGCATAAACGCAGCAGTGATAGGATTGGAGAGGTTCGGTGAGCAAATGAAGACCCTTTGAAGTCATATTGCATGGTACCCATTACACGGGTCTCAACTCTCCAGGTTTAAGGTATTCTTCCTTCAGCTAAAACATGCATGTGGAACCCAGAGTATGATCAACCATGTGAACGGGAGACGTGTTCAAATATGTCTCAGTTTTCCACCCCTGGTACTCGGGTGCAACATTCCAGACGCTTTACTAACACTCTCCCGACTTGGAGAGTCAGTCCCTTTAACCTCCTGTTTGGCCCAGTTTGCAATTTCTGCGGAAAATGAACAGGAATAGCGAGAACCAATGAGAGGCTAGCTGGAGGTGTCTGGACGGGCAAATTTAACTCTCATTTCCCACCTGGAAGAGGAATTAACCAAAGGCTCAGCATGCCGCGCCGGAACAAGATTAGGGCCTGAAGCCATCCTGCGGTGTTGCGGCCAGTTCACAAGAAAGCGAGTTGAAGAAAGGAGCTCAGGGGCACTGTAATTCACAAACCTGCAGAGTTATAAATGACAGCTATCGTCCAAAAATAGACTGAAGTTAGGCTGCCAAGAGGACTTGAAAGCGGGGCAGAATTGCAGGAAACCGATTTCAGGAGGTAGACTGGAATTGCATTGAAAGCATAGGAAAAGAGGCAGAACGTCCACAATGATGCACTTGGCCAAAAAGGGCGTATGCGTTTTTTCCTGAATATATTCAGGAAAAAACGCATACGCACTTATTGGCCAACCAAGCAAGCTTGCAAAGGAAATCTGCACTACAATGAAGTCTCACTTCCCCCCGGTCAAAAGGGCCATCTGAAAAAAGTGTAAAATCCAGAAAGGCAGGACAGGCCATGGAGAACTGGGAGCCTTGTTATGCTGATGGGCGGGATGTAAATTGCCAACAGCCACTCGGGAGAAGTGTATGGTGTTTCCTGAAACATCTAAAAAACAAAGCAACAGAACCTAGGGCACTTCCACTTATGGTCCTATAGCTTAGGGAAATTAAAATCAAAAAGACACAGCCACCCCAAAGTTTCGAATGGCTCTGTTTACAAGAACCTCGTTTACAGTACAAGTTCAACATCGCAGAAAGTGAAAAATGGATAAAGAAGTTGTGGTATTTACTTACAAAGCAATATCACTCATCAATGAAATCCGTGTCACAAGGCCCTTAGCAGCACAATGAGTGGATTCAGGTATGATGATTCTAACTGAAATAAGTCACACAGAAAAAGAAACATCATAAGATATCAGTAATACACGGAATGTAAACTTGGCTACACAGGAACTGAATTACAGAAGAGAACAGGGTCTCAAATTTAGAAAACCAACTTATGCTTGCTTAAGGGTAAAGGTGAGTTGGGGTGCTGCATAAAACCAGAGATTGAAATGAGCACAGATAAAGTTCCTTAAGTTAAATATGGAATAGACAAGAGCTACTCCTTGCTCAACGAAATGGACTCAACACCGCATATTAAACGCCTAAGAATGTACCTGACTAGTAAGTATCTTACAACCTATGGATTGCTATGTCTCCGAAAGAGAATCAAGCATGTGTACAGGAGAATAAGCTCAGCAGTGATAGGATTGGAGAGTTTCGGTGAGCAAATGAAGACCCTTTGAAGTCATATTGCATGGTACCCATTCCACGGGTTTCAAATACCCAGGTTTAAGGTATTCTTCCTTCAGCTAAAACATGCATGTGGAACCCAAGTATGATCAACCATGTGAACGGGAGACGTGTTCAAATATGTCTCAGTTTTCCTCCCCTGGTACTCGGGTGCAACATTCCAGATGCTTTACTAACACTCTCACGACTTGGAGAGTCAGTCCCTTTAACCTCCTGTTTGGCCCAGTTTGCAATTTCTGTGGAAGATGAACAGGAATATCGAGAACCAATGAGAGACTAACTGGAGGTGTCTGGATGGGCAAATTTAACTCTCATTTCCCACCAGGAAGAGGAATTAACCAAAGGCTCAGCGTGCCGTGCCAGAACCAGATTAGGGCCTTAAGACATCCTGCAGTGTTGCGGCCAGGTCACAAGAAAGCGAGTTGAAGAAAGGAGCTCAGGGGCACTGTAATTCACAAACCTGCAGAGTTATAAATGACAGCTATCGTCCAAAAATAGACTGAAGTAAGGCTGCCAAGAGGACTTGAAAGCGGGGCAGAATTGCAGGAAACCGATTTCAGGAGGTAGACTGGAATTGCATTGAAAGCATAGGAAAAGAGGCAGAACGTCCACAATGATGCACTTGGCCAAAAAGGGCGTATGCGTTTTTTCCTGAATATATTCAGGAAAAAACGCATACGCCCTTTTTGGCCAACCAAGCAAACTTGCAAAGGAAATCTGCACTACAATGAAGTCTCACTTCCCCCCGGTCAAAAGGGCCATCTGAAAAAAGTGTAAAATCCAGAAAGGCAGGACAGGCCATGGAGAACTGGGAGCCTTGTTATGCTGATGGGCGGGATGTAAATTGCCAACAACCACTCGGGAGAAGTGTATGGTGTTTCCTGAAACATCTAAAAAACAAAGCAACAGAGCCTAGGGCACTTCCACTTATGGTCCTATAGCTTAGGGAAATTAAAATCAAAAAGACACAGCCACCCCAAAGTTTGGGACGCCTCCGTTTACAAGAACCTCGTTTACCGTACAAGTTCAATATCACAGAAAGTGAAAAATGGATAAAGAACTTGTGGTACTTACGTACAATGCAGTATCACTCAGCAATGAAATCTATGTCATCAGGCCCGTAGCAGCATAATGAGTGGATTCAGGTACGATGATTCTAACTGAAATAAGTCACACAGAAAAAGAAACATCATAAGATATCACTAATACACGGAATGTAAACTTGGCTACACAGGAACTGCATTCCAAAACAGAACAGGGTCTCAAATTTAGAAAACCAACTTATGCTTGCTTAAGGGGAAAGGTGAGTTGGGGTTCTGCATAAAACCAGAGATTGAAATGAGAACAGATAAAGTTCCTTAAGCCAAATATGGAATAGACAAGAGCTACTCCTTGCTCAACAAAATGGACTCAAAACCCCATATTAAACGCCTAAGAATGTACCTGACTAGTAAGTATCGTAAAACCTATGGATTGCTATGTCTCCAAAAGAGAATCAAGCGTGTGTACAGGGGCATAAACGCAGCAGTGATAGGATTGGAGGGGTTCGGTGAGCAAATGAAGACCCTTTGAAGTCATATTGCATGGTACCCATTACACGGGTCTCAGCTCTCCAGGTTTAAGGTATTCTTTCTTCAGCTAAAACATGCATGTGGAACCCAGAGTATGATCAACCGTGTGATCGGGAGACATGTTCAAATATGTCTCAGTTTTCGTCCCCTGGTACTTCGGTGCAACATTCCAGACGCTTTACTAACACTCTCCCCACTTGGAGAGTCAGTGCCTTTAACCTCCTGTTTGGCCCAGTTTGCAATTTCTGCGGAAGATGTACAGGAATAGGGAGAACCAATGAGAGACAAGCGGGAGGTGTCTGGATTGACAAATTTAACTCTAATTTCCCACCAGGATGAGGAATTAACCAAAGGCTCAGCGTGCCGTGCCGGAACCAGATTAGGGCCTGAAGCCATCCTGCGGTGTTGCGGCCAGCTCACAAGAAAGCGAGTTGAAGAAAGGAGCTCAGGGGCACTGTAATTCACAAACCTGCAGAGTTATAAATGACAGCTATCGTCCAAAAATAGACTGAAGTAAGGCTGCCAAGAGGACTTGAAAGCGGGGCAGAATTGCAGGAAACCGATTTCAGGAGGTAGACAGGAATTGCATTTCAAGCATAGGAAAAGAGGCAGAACGTCCACGGTGATGCACTTGGCCAAAAAGGGCGTATGCGTTTTTTCCTGAATATATTCAGGAAAAAACGCATACGCCCTTTTTGGCCAACCAAGCAAGCTTGCAAAGGAAATCTGCACTACAATGAAGTCTCACTTCCCCCCGGTGAAAAGGGCCATCTGAAAAAAGTGTAAAATCCAGAAAGGCAGGACAGGCCATGGAGAACTGGGAGCCTTGTTATGCTGATGGGCGGGATGTAAATTGCCAACAACCACTCCGGAGAAGTGTATGGTGTTTCCTGAAACATCTAAAAAACAAAGCAACAGAGCCTAGTGCACTTCCACTTATGGTCCTATAGCTTAGGGAAATTAAAATGAAAAAGACACAGCCACCCCAAAGTTTGGGACGCCTCTGTTTACAAGAACCTCGTTTACCGTACAATTTCAATATCACAGAAAGTGAAAAATGGATAAAGAAGTTGTGGTACTCATGTACAAAGCAATATCACTCAGCAATGAAATCTATGTCACCAGGCCCGTAGCAGCATAATGAGTGGATTCGGGTATGGTGATTCTAACTGAAATAAGTCTAACAGAAAAAGAAACATCAAAAAATATCACTAATACATGGAATTTAAACTTGGCTACAGAGGAACTGAATTACAAAACAGAACAGGGTCTCAAATTTAGAAAACCAACTTATGCTTGCTTAAGTGGAAAGGTGAGTTGGGGTGCTGCATAAAACCAGAGACTGAAATGAGCACAGATCAAGTTCCTTAAGCCAAATATGGAATAGACAAGAGCTACACCTTGCTCAACGAAATGGACTCCACACCCCATATTAAACGCCTAAGAATATACCAGACTAGTAAGTATCTTAAAACCTATGGAATGCTATGTCTCCAAAAGAGAATCAAGCGTGTGTACAAGGGTCATAAACGCAGCAGTGATAGGATTGGAGAGATTCGGTGAGCAAATGAAGACCCTTTGAAGTCA
>NW_027193054.1:0-101000 GCF_949987515.2 Delphinus delphis
CTCAGGGGCACTGTAATTCACAAACCTGCAGAGTTATAAATGACAGCTATCGTCCAAAAATAGACTGAAGTAAGGCTGCCAAGAGGACTTGAAAGCGGGGCAGAATTGCAGGAAACCGATTTCAGGAGGTAGACTGGAATTGCATTGAAAGCATAGGAAAAGAGTCCGAACGTCCACAATGATGCACTTGGCCAAAAAGGGCGTATGCGTTTTTTCCTGAATATATTCAGGAAAAAACGCATACGCCCTTTTTGGCCAACCAAGCAAGCTTGCAAAGGAAATCTGCACTACAATGAAGTCTCACTTCTCCCCGGTTAAAAGGGCCATTTGAAAAAAGTGTAAAATCCAGAAAGGCAGGACAGGCCATGGAGAACTGGGAGCCTTGTTATGCTGACGGGCGGGATGTAAATTGCCAACAACCACTCGGGAGAAGTGTATGGTGTTTCCTGAAACATCTAAAAAACAAAGAAACAGAGCCTAGGGCACTTCCACTTATGGTCCTATAGCTTAGGGAAATTAAAATCAAAAAGACACAGCCACCTCAAAGTTTGGGACGCCTCCGTTTACAAGAACCTCGTTTACCATACAAGTTCAACATCACAGAAAGTGAAAAATGGATAAAGAACTTGTGGTACTTATGTACAATGCAGTATCACTCAGCAATGAAATCTGTGTCATCAGGCCCTTAGCAGCACAATGAGTGGATTCAGGTATGATGATTCTAACTGAAATAAGTCACACAGAAAAAGAAACATCATAAGATATCACTAATACACGGAATGTAAACTTGGCTACACAGGAACTGCATTCCAAAACAGAACAGGGTCTCAAATTTAGAAAACCAACTTATGCTTGCTTAAGGGGAAAGGTGAGTTGGGGTGCTGCATAAAACCAGCGATTGAAATGAGCACAGATAAATTTCCTTAAGCCAAATATGGAATAGACAAGAGCTACTCCTTGCTCAACGAAATGGACTCAACACCCCATATTAAACGCCTAAGAATGTACCTGACTAGTAAGTATCTTAAAACCTATGGATTGCTATGTCTCCGAAAGAGAATCAAGCATGTGTACAGGGGCATAAACGCAGCAGTGATAGGATTGGAGAGGTTCGGTGACCAAATGAAGACCCTTTGAAGTCATATTGCATGGTACCCATTACACGGGTCTTAACTCTCCAGGTTTAAGGTATTCTTCCTTCAGCTAAAACATGCATGTGGAACCCAAGTATGATCAACCATGTGATCGGGAGACGTGTTCAAATATGTCTCAGTTTTCCTCCCCTGGTACTCGGGTGCAACATTCCAGACGCTTTACTAACACTCTCCCGACTTGGAGAGTCAGTCCCTTTAACCTCCTGTTTGGCCCAGTTTGCAATTTCTGTGGAAGATGAACAGGAATAGCGACAACCAATGAGAGGCTAGCTGGAGGTGTCTGGACGGGCAAATTTAACTCTCATTTCCCACCAGGAATAGGAAATAACCAAAGGCTCAGCATGCCGTGCCGGAACCAGATTAGGGCCTGAAGCCATCCTGCGGTGTTGCGGCCAGGTCACAAGAAAGCGAGTTGAAGAAAGGAGCTCAGGGGCACTGTAATTCACAAACCTGCAGAGTTATAAATGACAGCTATCGTCCAAAAATAGACTGAAGTAAGGCTGCCAAGAGGACTTGAAAGCGGGGCAGAATTGCAGGAAACCGATTTCAGGAGGTAGACTGGAATTGCATTGAAAGCATAGGAAAAGAGGCCGAACGTCCACAATGATGCACTTGGCCAAAAAGGGCGTATGCGTTTTTTCCTGAATATATTCAGGAAAAAACGCATACGCCCTTTTTGGCCAACCAAGCAAGCTTGCAAAGGAAATCTGCACTACAATGAAGTCTCACTTCCCCCCGGTCAAAAGGGCCATCTGAAAAAAGGGTAAAATTCAGAAAAGCAGGACAGGCCATGGAGAACTGGGAGCCTTGTTATGCTGATGGGCGGGATGTAAATTGCCAACAGACACTCAGGAGAAGTGTATGGTGTTTCCTGAAACATCTAAAAAACAAAGCAACAGAGCCTAGGGCACTTCCACTTATGGTCCTATAGCTTAGGGAAATTAAAATCAAAAAGACACAGCCACCCCAAAGTTTGGGACGCCTCCGTTTACAAGAACCTCGTTTACCGTACAAGTTCAATATCACAGAAAGTGAAAAATGGATAAAGAACTTGTGGTACTTACGTACAATGCAGTATCACTCAGCAATGAAATCTATGTCATCAGGCCCGTAGCAGCATAATGAGTGGATTCAGGTACGATGATTCTAACTGAAATAAGTCACACAGAAAAAGAAACATCGTAAGATATCACTAATACACGGAATGTAACCTTGGCTACACAGGAATTGCATTCCAAAACAGAACAGGGTCTCAAATTTAGAAAACCAACTTATGCTTGCTTAAGGGGAAAGGTGAGTTGGGGTGCTGCATAAAACCAGAGATTGAAATGAGCACAGATAAAGTTCCTTAAGCCAAATATGGAATAGACAAGAGCTACTCCTTGCTCAACGAAATGGACTCAAAACCCCATATTAAACGCCTAAGAATGTACCTGACTAGTAAGTATCTTAAAACCTATGGATTGCTATGCCTCCAAAAGAGAATCAAGCATGTGTACAGGGGCATAAACGCAGCAGTGATAGGATTGGAGAGGTTCGGTGAGCAAATGAAGACCCTTTGAAGTCATATTGCATGATACCCATTCCACGGGTCTCAACTCTCCAGGTTTAAGGTATTCTTCCTTCAGCTAAAACATGCATGTGGAACCCAGAGTATGATCAACCATGTGAATGGGAGACGTGTTCAAATATATCTCAGTTTTCCTCCCCTGGTACTCGGGTGCAACATTCCAGACGCTTTACTAACACTCTCCCATCTTGGAGAGTCAGTCCCTTTAACCTCCTGTTTGGCCCAGTTTGCAATTTCTGCGGAAGATGAACAGGAATAGCGAGAACCAATGAGAGGCTAGCTGGAGGTGTCTGGACGGGCAAATTTAACTCTCATTTCCCACCAGGAAATGGAATTAACCAAAGGCTCAGCATGCCGGGCCGGAACAAGATTAGGGCCTGAAGCCATCCTGCGGTGTTGCGGCCAGGTCACAAGAAAGCGAGTTGAAGAAAGGAGCTCAGGGGCACTGCAATTCACAAACCTGCAGAGTTATAAATGACAGCTATCGTCCAAAAATAGACTGAAGTAAGGCTGCCAAGAGGACTTGAAAGCGGGGCAGAATTGCAGGAAACCGATTTCAGGAGGTAGACTGGAATTGCATTGAAAGCATAGGAAAAGAGGCAGAACGTCCACAATGATGCACTTGGCCAAAAAGGGCGTATGCGTTTTTTCCTGAATATATTCAGGAAAAAACGCATACGCCCTTTTTGGCCAACCAAGCAAGCTTGCAAAGGAAATCTGCACTACAATGAAGTTTCACTTCCCCCCGGTCAAAAGGGCCATCTGAAAAAAGTGTAAAATCCAGAAAGGCAGGACAGGCCATGGAGAACTGGGAGCCTTGTTATGCTGATGGGCGGGATGTAAATTGCCAACAACCACTGGGGAGAAGTGTATGGTGTTTCCTGAAACATCTAAAAAACAAAGCAACAGAACCTAGGGCACTTCCACTTATGGTCCTATAGCTTAGGGAAATTAAAATAAAAAAGACACAGCCACCCCAAAGTTTGGAACGGCTCTGTTTACAAGAACCTCGTTTACAGTACAAGTTCAACTTCGCAGAAAGTGAAAAATGGATAAAGAAGTTGTGGTATTTACTTACAAAGCAATATCACTCAGCAATGAAATCTGTGTCATCAGGCCCTTAGCAGCACAATGAGTGGATTCAGGTATGATGATTCTAACTGAAATAAGTCACACAGAAAAAGAAACATCATAAGATATCAGTAATACACGGAATGTAAACTTGGCTACACAGGAACGAAATTACAGAACAGAACAGGGTCTCAAATTTAGAAAACCAACTTATGCTTGCTTAAGGGGAAAGGTGAGTTGGGGTGCTGCATAAAACCAGAGATTGAAATGAGCACAGATAAAGTTCCTTAAGCCAAATATGGAATAGACAAGAGCTACTCCTTGCTCAACGAAATGGACTCAACACCGCATATTAAACGCCTAAGAATGTACCTGACTAGTAAGTATCTTAAAACCTATGGATTGCTATGTCTCCGAAAGAGAATCAAGCATGTGTACAGGGGCATAAACGCAGCAGTGATAGGATTGGAGAGGTTCGGTGAGCAAATGAAGACCCTTTGAAGTCATATTGCATGGTACCCATTCCACGGGTTTCAACTACCCAGGTTTAAGGTATTCTTCCTTCAGCTAAAACATGCATGTGGAACCTAGAGTATGATCAACCATGTGATCGGGAGACGTGTTCAAATATGTCTCATTTTTCGTACCCTGGTACTCGAGTGCAACATTCCAGACGCTTTACTTACACTCTCCCCACTTGGAGAGTCAGTCCCTTTAACCTCCTGTTTGGCCCAGTTTGCAATTTCTGTGGAAGATGAACAGGAATAGCGAGAACCAATGAGAGACTAGCTGGAGGTGTCTGGATGGGCAAATTTAACTCTCATTTCCCACCAGGAAGAGGAAATAACCAAAGGCTCAGCGTGCCGTGCCAGAACCAGATTAGGGCCTGAAGTCATCCTGCGGTGTTGCGGCCAGGTCACAAGAAAGCGAGTTGAAGAAAGGAGCTCAGGGGCACTGTAATTCACAAACCTGCAGAGTTATAAATGACAGCTATCGTCCAAAAATAGACTGAAGTAAGGCTGCCAAGAGGACTTGAAAGCGGGGCAGAATTGCAGGAAACCGATTTCAGGAGGTAGACTGGAATTGCATTGAAAGCATAGGAAAAGAGGCAGAACGTCCACAATGATGCACTTGGCCAAAAAGGGCGTATGCGTTTTTTCCTGAATATATTCAGGAAAAAACGCATACGCCCTTTTTGGCCAACCAAGCAAGCTTGCAAAGGAAATCTGCACTACAATGAAGTTTCACTTCCCCCCGGTCAAAAGGGCCATCTGAAAAAAGTGTAAAATCCAGAAAGGCAGGACAGGCCATGGAGAACTGGGAGCCTTGTTATGCTGATGGGCGGGATGTAAATTACCAACAGACAGTCAGGAGAAGTGTATGGTGTTTCCTGAAACATCTAAAAAACAAAGCAACAGAGCCTAGGGCACTGCCACTTATGGTCCTATAGCTTAGGGAAATTAAAATCAAAAAGACACAGCCACCCCAAAGTTTGGGACGCCTCTGTTTACAAGAACCTCGTTTACAGTACAAGTTCAACATCGCAGAAATTGAAAAATGGATAAAGAAGTTGTGGTATTTACTTACAAAGCAATATCACTCAGCAATGAAATCTGTGTCATCAGGTCCTTAGCAGCACAATGAGTGGATTCAGGTATGATGATTCTAACTGAAATAAGTCACACAGAAAAAGAAACATCATAAGATATCAGTAATACACGGAATGTAAACTTGGCTACACAGGAACTGAATTACAGAACAGAACAGGGTCTCAAATTTAGAAAACCAACTTATGCTTGCTTAAGGGGAAAGGTGAGTTGGGGTGCTGCATAAAACCAGAGATTGAAATGAGCACAGATAAAGTTGCTTAAGCCAAATATGGAATAGACAAGAGCTACTCCTTGCTCAACGAAATGGACTCAACACCCCATATTAAACGCCTAAGAATGTACCTGACTAGTAAGTATCTTAAAACCTATGGATTGCTATGTCTCCGAAAGAGAATCAAGCATGTGTACAGGGGCATAAATGCAGCAGTGATAGGATTGGAGAGGTTCAGTGAGCAAATGAAGACCCTTTGAAGTCATATTGCATGGTACCCATTCCACGGGTTTCAACTACCCAGGTTTTAGGTATTCTTCCTTCAGCTAAAACATGCATGTGGAACCCAAGTATGATCAACAATGTGAATGGGAGACGTGTTCAAATATGTCTCAGTTTTCCTCCCCTGGTACTCGGGTGCAACATTCCAGACGCTTTACTAACACTCTCCCCACTTGGAATGTCATCGCCTTTAACATCCTGTTTGGCCCAGTTTGCAATTTCTGTGGAAGATGAACAGGAATAGCGAGAACCAATGAGAGGCTAGCTGGAGGTGTCTGGACGGGCAAATTTAACTCTCACTTCCCACCAGTAAGAGGAAATAACCAAAGGCTCAGTGTGCCGTGCCGGAACCAGATTAGGGCCTGAAGCCATCCTGCAGTGTTGCGGCCAGCTCAAAAGAAAGCGAGTTGAAGAAAGG
Source organism: Delphinus delphis (assembly GCF_949987515.2). Taxonomy (NCBI): domain Eukaryota; kingdom Metazoa; phylum Chordata; class Mammalia; order Artiodactyla; family Delphinidae; genus Delphinus; species Delphinus delphis. The sequence goes on from NW_027193054.1 coordinate 6,317, forward strand.
AACTCAGGGGCACTGTAATTCACAAACCTGCAGAGTTATAAATGACAGCTATCGTCCAAAAATAGACTGAAGTAAGGTTGCCAAGAGGACTTGAAAGCGGGGCAGAATTGCAGGAAACCGATTTCAGGAGGTAGACTGGAATTGCATTGAAAGCATAGGAAAAGAGGCAGAACGTCCACAATGATGCACTTGGCCAAAAAGGGCGTATGCGTTTTTTCCTGAATATATTCAGGAAAAAACGCATACGCCCTTTTTGGCCAACCAAGCAAGCTTGCAAAGGAAATCTGCACTACAATGAAGTCTCACTTCCACCCGGTCAAAAGGGCCATCTGAAAAAAGTGTAAAATCCAGAAAGGCAGGACAGGCCATTGAGAACTGGGAGCCTTGTTATGCTGAAGGGCGGGATGTAAATTGCCAACAAACACTCGGGAGAAGTGTATGGTGTTTCCTGAAACATCTAAAAAACAAAGCAACAGAGCCTAGGGCACTTCCACTTATGGTCCTATAGCTTAGGGAATTTAAAATCAAAAAGACACAGCCACCCCAAAGTTTCGAACGGCTCTGTTTACAAGAACCTCGTTTACAGTACAAGTTCAACATCGCAGAAAGTGAAAAATGGATAAAAAAGTTGTGGTATTTACTTACAAAGCAATATCACTCAGCAATGAAATCTATGTCATCAGGCCCTTAGCAGCACAATGAGTGGATTCAGGTATGATGATTCTAACTGAAATAAGTCACACAGAAAAAGAAACATCATAAGATATCAGTAATACACGGAATGGAAACTTGGCTACACAGGAACTGAATTACAGAACAGAACAGGGTCTCAAATTTAGAAAACCAACTTATGCTTGCTTAAGGGGAAAGGTGAGTTGGGGTGCTGCATAAAACCAGAGATTGAAATGAGCACAGATAAAGTTCCTTAAGCCAAATATGGAATAGACAAGAGCTACTCCTTGCTCAACGAAATGGACTCAACACCCCATATTAAACGCCTAAGAATGTACCTGACTAGTAAGTATCTTAAAACCTATGGATTGCTATGTCTCCGAAAGAGAATCAAGCATGTGTACAGGGGCATAAACGCAGCAGTGATAGAATTGGAGAGGTTCAGTGAGCAAATGAAGACCCTTTGAAGTCATATTGCATGGTACCCATTCCACGGGTTTCAACTACCCAGGATTTAGGTATTCTTCCTTCAGCTAAAACATGCATGTGGAACCTAGAGTATGATCAACCATGAGATCGGGAGACGTGTTCAAATATGTCCCAGTTTTCGTACCCTGGTACTCGGGTGCAACATTCCAGACGCTTTACTAACACTCTCCCGACTTGGAGAGTCAGTCCCTTTAACCTCCTGTTTGGCCCAGTTTGCAATTTCTGCGGAAGATGAACAGGAATAGCGGGAACCAATGAGAGGCTAGCTGGAGGTGTCTGGACGGGCAAATTTAACTCTCATTTCCCACCAGGAAGAGGAATTAACCAAAGGCTCAGCGTGCCGTGCCGGAACCAGATTAGGGCCTGAAGCCATCCTGCGGTGTTGCGGCCAGCTCAAAAGAAAGCGAGTTGAAGAAAGGAGCTCAGGGGCACTGTAACTCACAAACCTGCAGAGTTATAAATGACAGCTATCGTCCAAAAATAGACTGAAGTAAGGCTGCCAAGAGGACTTGAAAGCGGGGCAGAATTGCAGGAAACCGATTTCAGGAGGTAGACTGGAATTGCATTGAAAGCATAGGAAAAGAGGCAGAACGTCCACAATGATGCACTTGGCCAAAAAGGGCGTATGCGTTTTTTCCTGAATATATTCAGGAGAAAACGCATACGCCCTTTTTGGCCAACCAAGCAAGCTTGCAAAGGAAATCTGCACTACAATGAAGTCTCACTTCCCCCCGGGCAAAAGGGCCATCTGAAAAAAGTGTAAAATCCAGAAAGGCAGGACAGGCCATGGAGAACTGGGAGCCTTGTTATGCAGAAGGGCGGGATGTAAATTGCCAACAAACACTCGGGAGAAGTGTATGGTGTTTCCTGAAACATCTAAAAAACAAAGCAACAGAGCCTAGGGCACTTCCACTTGTGGTCCTATAGCTTAGGGAATTTAAAATCAAAAAGACACAGCCACCCCAAAGTTTCGAACGGCTCTGTTTACAAGAACCTCGTTTACAGTACAAGTTCAACATCGCAGAAAGTGAAAAATGGATAAAAAAGTTGTGGTATTTACTTACAAAGCAATATCACTCAGCAATGAAATCTATGTCATCAGGCCCTTAGCAGCACAATGAGTGGATTCAGGTATGATGATTCTAACTGAAATAAGTCACACAGAAAAAGAAACATCATAAGATATCAGTAATACACGGAATGGAAACTTGGCTACACAGGAACTGAATTACAGAACAGAACAGGGTCTCAAATTTAGAAAACCAACTTATGCTTGCTTAAGGGGAAAGGTGAGTTGGGGTGCTGCATAAAACCAGAGATTGAAATGAGCACAGATAAAGTTCCTTAAGCCAAATATGGAATAGACAAGAGCTACTCCTTGCTCAACGAAATGGACTCAACACCCCATATTAAACGCCTAAGAATGTACCTGACTAGTAAGTATCTTAAAACCTATGGATTGCTATGTCTCCGAAAGAGAATCAAGCATGTGTACAGGGGCATAAACGCAGCAGTGATAGAATTGGAGAGGTTCAGTGAGCAAATGAAGACCCTTTGAAGTCATATTGCATGGTACCCATTCCACGGGTTTCAACTACCCAGGATTTAGGTATTCTTCCTTCAGCTAAAACATGCATGTGGAACCTAGAGTATGATCAACCATGAGATCGGGAGACGTGTTCAAATATGTCCCAGTTTTCGTACCCTGGTACTCGGGTGCAACATTCCAGACGCTTTACTAACACTCTCCCGACTTGGAGAGTCAGTCCCTTTAACCTCCTGTTTGGCCCAGTTTGCAATTTCTGCGGAAGATGAACAGGAATAGCGGGAACCAATGAGAGGCTAGCTGGAGGTGTCTGGACGGGCAAATTTAACTCTCATTTCCCACCAGGAAGAGGAATTAACCAAAGGCTCAGCGTGCCGTGCCGGAACCAGATTAGGGCCTGAAGCCATCCTGCGGTGTTGCGGCCAGCTCAAAAGAAAGCGAGTTGAAGAAAGGAGCTCAGGGGCACTGTAACTCACAAACCTGCAGAGTTATAAATGACAGCTATCGTCCAAAAATAGACTGAAGTAAGGCTGCCAAGAGGACTTGAAAGCGGGGCAGAATTGCAGGAAACCGATTTCAGGAGGTAGACTGGAATTGCATTGAAAGCATAGGAAAAGAGGCAGAACGTCCACAATGATGCACTTGGCCAAAAAGGGCGTATGCGTTTTTTCCTGAATATATTCAGGAGAAAACGCATACGCCCTTTTTGGCCAACCAAGCAAGCTTGCAAAGGAAATCTGCACTACAATGAAGTCTCACTTCCCCCCGGGCAAAAGGGCCATCTGAAAAAAGTGTAAAATCCAGAAAGGCAGGACAGGCCATGGAGAACTGGGAGCCTTGTTATGCAGAAGGGCGGGATGTAAATTGCCAACAAACACTCGGGAGAAGTGTATGGTGTTTCCTGAAACATCTAAAAAACAAAGCAACAGAGCCTAGGGCACTTCCACTTGTGGTCCTATAGCTTAGGGAATTTAAAATCAAAAAGACACAGCCACCCCAAAGTTTCGAACGGCTCTGTTTACAAGAACCTCGTTTACAGTACAAGTTCAACTTCGCAGAAAGTGAAAAATGGATAAAGAAGTTGTGGTATTTACTTACAAAGCAATATCACTCAGCAATGAAATCTGTGTCATCAGGCACTTAGCAGCACAATGAGTGGATTCAGGTATGATGATTCTAACTGAAATAAGTCACACAGAAAAAGAAACATCATAAGATATCAGTAATACACGGAATGTAAACTTGGCTACACAGGAAAGAAATTACAGAACAGAACAGGGTCTCAAATTTAGAAAACCAACTTATGCTTGCTTAAGGGGAAAGGTGAGTTGGGGTGCTGCATAAAACCAGAGATTGAAATGAGCACAGATAAAGTTCCTTAAGCCAAATATGGAATAGACAAGAGCTACTCCTTGCTCAACGAAATGGACTCAACACCGCATATTAAACGCCTAAGAATGTACCTAACTAGTAAGTATCTTAAAACCTATGGATTGCTATGTCTCCGAAAGAGAATCAAGCATGTGTACAGGGGCATAAACGCAGCAGTGATAGGATTGGAGAGGTTCGGTGAGCAAATGAAGACCCTTTGAAGTCATATTGCATGGTACCCATTCCACGGGTTTCAACTACCCAGGTTTAAGGTATTCTTCCTTCAGCTAAAACATGCATGTGGAACATAGAGTATGATGAACCATGTGATCGGGAGACGTGTTCAAATATGTCTCAGTTTTCGTACCCTGGTACTCGAGTGCAACATTCCAGACGCTTTACTTACACTCTCCCCACTTGGAGAGTAAGCGCCTTTAACCTCCTGTTTGGCCCAGTTTGCAATTTCTGTGGAAGATGAACAGGAATAGCGAGAACCAATGAGAGACTAGCTGGAGGTGTCTGGATGGGCAAATTTAACTCTCATTTCCCACCAGGAAGAGGAAATAACCAAAGGCTCAGCATGCCGTGCCAGAACCAGATTAGGGCCTGAAGCCATCCTGCGGTGTTGCGGCCAGGTCACAAGAAAGCGAGTTGAAGAAAGGAGCTCAGGGGCACTGTAATTCACAAACCTGCAGAGTTATAAATGACAGCTATCGTCCAAAAATAGACTGAAGTAAGGCTGCCAAGAGGACTTGAAAGCGGGGCAGAATTGCAGGAAACCCATTTCAGGAGGTAGACTGGAATTGCATTGAAAGCATAGGAAAAGAGGCAGAACGTCCACAATGATGCACTTGGCCAAAAAGGGTGTATGCGTTTTTTCCTGAATATATTCAGGAAAAAACGCATACGCCCTTTTTGGCCAACCAAGCAAGCTTGCAAAGGAAATCTGCACTACAATGAAGTCTCACTTCCCCCCGGTCAAAAGGGCCATCTGAAAAAAGTGTAAAATCCAGAAAGGCAGGACAGGCCATGGAGAACTGGGAGCCTTGTTATGCTGATGGGCGGGATGTAAATTACCAACAGACAGTCAGGAGAAGTGTATGGTGTTTCCTGAAACATCTAAAAAACAAAGCAACAGAGCCTAGGGCACTGCCACTTATGGTCCTATAGCTTAGGGAAATTAAAATCAAAAAGACACAGCCACCCCAAAGTTTGGGACGCCTCTGTTTACAAGAACCTCGTTTACAGTACAAGTTCAACATCACAGAAATTGAAAAATGGATAAAGAAGTTGTGGTATTTACTTACAAAGCAATATCACTCAGCAATGAAATCTGTGTCATCAGGTCCTTAGCAGCACAATGAGTGGATTCAGGTATGATGATTCTACCTGAAATAAGTCACACAGAAAAAGAAACATCATAAGATATCAGTAATACACGGAATGTAAACTTGGCTACACAGGAACTGAATTACAGAACAGAACAGGGTCTCAAATTTAGAAAACCAACTTATGCTTGCTTAAGGGGAAAGGTGAGTTGGGGTGCTGCATAAAACCAGAGATTGAAATGAGCACAGATAAAGTTCCTTAAGCCAAATATGGAATAGACAAGAGCTACTCCTTGCTCAACGAAATGGACTCAACACCCCATATTAAACGCCTAAGAATGTACCTGACTAGTAAGTATCTTAAAACCTATGGATTGCTATGTCTCCGAAAGAGAATCAAGCATGTGTACAGGGGCATAAATGCAGCAGTGATAGGATTGGAGAGGTTCAGTGAGCAAATGAAGACCCTTTGAAGTCATATTGCATGGTACCCATTCCACGGGTTTCAACTACCCAGGTTTTAGGTATTCTTCCTTCAGCTAAAACATGCATGTGGAACCCAAGTATGATCAACAATGTGAATGGGAGACGTGTTCAAATATGTCTCAGTTTTCCTCCCCTGGTACTCGGGTGCAACATTCCAGACGCTTTACTAACACTCTCCCCACTTGGAATGTCAGCGCCTTTAACATCCTGTTTGGCCCAGTTTGCAATTTCTGCGGAAGATGAACAGGAATAGCGAGAACCAATGAGAGGCTAGCTGGAGGTGTCTGGACGGGCAAATTTAACTCTCATTTCCCACCAGGAAGAGGAAATAACCAAAGGCTCAGCGTGCCGTGCCGGAACCAGATTAGGGCCTGAAGCCATCCTGCGGTGTTGCTGCCAGGTCACAAGAAAGCGAGTTGAAGAAAGGAGCTCAGGGGCACTGTAATTCACAAACCTGCAGAGTTATAAATGACAGCTATCGTCCAAAAATAGACTGAAGTAAGGCTGCCAAGAGGACTTGAAAGCGGGGCAGAATTGCAGGAAACCGATTTCAGGAGGTAGACTGGAATTGCATTGAAAGCATAGGAAAAGAGGCAGAACGTCCACAATGATGCACTTGGCCAAAAAGGGCGTATGCGTTTTTTCCTGAATATATTCAGGAAAAAACGCATACGCCCTTTTTGGCCAACCAAGCAAGCTTGCAAAGGAAATCTGCACTACAATGAAGTCTCACTTCCCCCCGGTCAAAAGGGCCATCTGAAAAAAGTGTAAAATCCAGAAAGGCAGGACAGGCCATGGAGAACTGGGAGCCTTGTTATGCTGATGGGCGGGATGTAAATTGCCAACAACCACTCGGGAGAATTGTATGGTGTTTCCTGAAACATCTAAAAAACAAAGCAACAGAACCTAGGGCACTTCCACTTATGGTCCTATAGCTTAGGGAAATTAAAATCAAAAAGACACAGCCACCCCAAAGTTTGGAACGGCTCTGTTTACAAGAACCTCGTTTACAGTACAAGTTCAACATCGCAGAAAGTGAAAAATGGATAAAGAAGTTGTGGTATTTACTTACAAAGCAATATCACTCAGCAATGAAATCTGTGTCATCAGGCCCTTAGCAGCACAATGAGTGGATTCAGGTATGATGATTCTAACTGAAATAAGTCACACAGGAAAAGAAACATCATAAGATATCAGTAATACACGGAATGGAAACTTGGCTACACAGGAACTGAATTACAGAACAGAACAGGGTCTCAAATTTAGAAAACCAACTTATGCTTGCTTAAGGGGAAAGGTGAGTTGGGGTGCTGCATAAAACCAGAGATTGAAATGAGCACAGATAAAGTTCCTTAAGCCAAATATGGAATAGACAAGAGCTACTCCTTGCTCAACGAAATGGACTCAACACCCCATATTAAACGCCTAAGAATATACCTGACTAGTAAGTATCTTAAAACCTATGGATTGCTATGTCTCCGAAAGAGAATCAAGCATGTGTACAGGGGCATAAACGCAGCAGTGATAGGATTGGAGAGGTTCGGTGAGCAAATGAAGACCCTTTGAAGTCATATTGCATGGTACCCATTCCACGGGTTTCAACTACCCAGGATTTAGGTATTCTTCCTTCAGCTAAAACATGCATGTGGAACCTAGAGTATGATCAACCATGAGATCGGGAGACGTGTTCAAATATGTCCCAGTTTTCGTACCCTGGTACTCGGGTGCAACATTCCAGACGCTTTACTAACACTCTCCCGACTTGGAGAGTCAGTCCCTTTAACCTCCTGTTTGGCCCAGTTTGCAATTTCTGCGGAAGATGAACAGGAATAGCGAGAACCAATGAGAGGCTAGCTGGAGGTGTCTGGACGGGCAAATTTAACTCTCATTTCCCACCAGGAAGAGGAATTAACCAAAGGCTCAGCGTGCCTTGCCGGAACCAGATTAGGGCCTGAAGCCATCCTGCGTTGTTGCGGCCAGCTCAAAAGAAAGCGAGTTGAAGAAATGAGCTCAGGGGCACTGTAATTCACAAACCTGCAGAGTTATAAATGACAGCTATCGTCCAAAAATAGACTGAAGTAAGGCTGCCAAGAGGACTTGAAAGCAGGGTAGAATTGCAGGAAACCGATTTCAGGAGGTAGACTGGAATTGCATTGAAAGCATAGGAAAAGAGGCAGAACGTCCACAATGACGCACTTGGCCAAAAAGGGCGTATGCGTTTTTTCCTGAATATATTCAGGAAAAAACGCATACGCCCTTTTTGGCCAACCAAGCAAGCTTGCAAAGGAAATCTGCACTACAATGAAGTCTCACTTCCCCCCGGTCAAAAGGGCCATCTGAAAAAAGTGTAAAATCCAGAAAGGCAGGACAGGCCATGGAGAAGTGGGAGCCTTGTTATGCAGAAGGGCGGGATGTAAATTGCCAACAAACACTCCGGAGAAGTGTATGGTTTTTCCTGAAACATCTAAAAAACAAAGCAACAGAGCCTAGGGCACTTCCACTTATGGTCCTATAGCTTAGGGAATTTAAAATCAAAAAGACACAGCCACCCCAAAGTTTCGAACGGCTCTGTTTACAAGAACCTCGTTTACAGTACAAGTTCAACATCGCAGAAAGTGAAAAATGGATAAAGAACTTTTGGTACTTACGTACAATGCAGTATCACTCAGCAATGAAATCTATGTCATCAAGCCCGTAGCAGCATAATGAGTGGATTCAGCTACGATGATTCTAACTGAAATAAGTCACACAGAAAAAGAAACATCATAAGATATCACTAATACACGGAATGTAAACTTGGCTACACAGGAACTGAATTACAGAACAGAACAGGGTCTCAAATTTAGAAAACCAACTTATGCTTGCTTAAGGGGAAAGGTGAGTTGGGGTGCTGCATAAAACCAGAGATTGAAATGAGCACAGATAAAGTTCCTTAAGTCAAATATGGAATAGACAAGAGCTACTCCTTGCTCAACGAAATGGACTCAAAACCCCATATTAAATGCCTAAGAATGTACCTGACTAGTAAGTATCTTAAAACCCATGGATTGCTATGCCTCCAAAAGAGAATAAAGCATGTGTACAGGGGCATAAACGCAGCAGTGATAGGATTGGAGAGGTTCGGTGAGCAAATGAAGACCCTTTGAAGTCATATTGCATGGTACCCATTACACGGGTCTCAACTCTCCAGGTTTAAGGTATTCTTCCTTCAGCTAAAACATGCATGTGGAACCTAGAGTATGATCAACCATGTGAACGGGAGACGTGTTCAAATATGTCTCAGTTTTCCTCCCCTGGTACTCGGGTGCAACATTCCAGACGCTTTACTAACACTCTCCCCACTTGGAGAGTCAGCGCCTTTAACCTCCTGTTTGGCATAGTTTGCAATTTCTGCGGAAGATGAACAGGAATAGCGAGAACCAATGAGAGGCTAGCTGGAGGTGTCTGGACGGGCAAATTTAACTCTCATTTCCCACCAGGAAGAGGAAATAACCAAAGGCTCAGCGTGCCGTACTGGAACCAGATTAGGGACTGAAGACATCCTGCGGTGTTGCGGCCAGGTCACAAGAAAGCGAGTTGAAGAAAGGAGCTCAGGGGCACTGTAATTCACAAACCTGCAGAGTTATAAATGACAGCTATCGTCCAAAAATAGACTGAAGTAAGGCTGCCAAGAGGACTTGAAAGCGGGGCAGAATTGCAGGAAACCGATTTCAGGAGGTAGACTGGAATTGCATTGAAAGCATAGGAAAAGAGGCAGAACGTCCACAATGATGCACTTGGCCAAAAAGGGCGTATGCGTTTTTTCCTGAATATATTCAGGAAAAAACGCATACGCCCTTTTTGGCCAACCAAGCAAGCTTGCAAAGGAAATCTGCACTACAATGAAGTCTCACTTCCCCCCGGTCAAAAGGGCCATCTGAAAAAAGGGTAAAATCCAGAAAGGCAGGACAGGCCATGGAGAACTGGGAGCCTTGTTATGCTGATGGGCGGGATGTAAATTGCCAACAACCACTCGGGAGAAGTGTATGGTGTTTCCTGAAACATCTAAAAAACAAAGCAACAGAGCCTAGGGCACTTCCACTTATGGTCCTATAGCTTAGGGAAATTAAAATCAAAAAGACACAGCCACCCCAAAGTTTGGAATGGCTCTGTTTACAAGAACCTCGTTTACAGTACAAGTTCAACATCGCAGAAAGTGAAAAATGGATAAAGAAGTTGTGGTATTCACTTACAAAGCAATATCACTCAGCAATGAAATCTATGTCATCAGGCCCTTAGCAGCACAATGAGTGGATTCAGGTATGATGATTCTAACTGAAATAAGTCACACAGAAAAAGAAACATCATAAGATATCAGTAATACACGGAATGGAAACTTGGCTACACAGGAACTGAATTACAGAACAGAACAGGGTCTCAAATTTAGAAAACCAACTTATGCTTGCTTAAGGGGAAAGGTGAGTTGGGGTGCTGCATAAAACCAGAGATTGAAATGAGCACAGATAAAGTTCCTTAAGCCAAATATGGATAGACAAGAGCTTCTCCTTGCTCAACGAAATGGACTCAACACCGCATATTAAACGCCTAAGAATGTACCTGACTAGTAAGTATCTTAAAACCTATGGATTGCTATGTCTCCGAAAGAGAATCAAGCATGTGTACAGGGCCATAAACGCAGCAGTGATAGGATTGGAGAGGTTCTGTGAGCAAATGAAGACCCTTTGAAGTCATATTGCATGGTACCCATTCCACGGGTTTCAACTACCCAGGTTTAAGGTATTCTTCCTTCAGCTAAAACATGCATGTGGAACCTAGAGTATGATCAACCATGTGATCGGGAGACGTGTTCAAATATGTCTCAGTTTTCGTACCCTGGTACTCGGGTGCAACATTCCAGACACTTTACTAACACTCTCCCCACTTGGAGAGTCAGTCCCTTTAACCTCCTGTTTGGCGCAGTTTGCAATTTCTGTGGAAGATGAACAGGAATAGCGAGAACCAATGAGAGACTAGCTGGAGGTGTCTGGATGGGCAAATTTAACTCTCATTTCACACCAGGAAGAGGAATTACCCAAAGGCTCAGCGTGCCGTGCCAGAACCAGATTAGGGCCTGAAGACATCCTGCGGTGTTGCGGCCAGGTCACAAGAAAGCGAGTTAAAGAAAGGAGCTCAGGAGCACTATAATTCACAAACCTGCAGAGTTATAAATGACAGCTATCGTCCAAAAATAGACTGAAGTAAGGCTGCCAAGAGGACTTGAAAGCGGGGCAGAATTGCAGGAAACCGATTTCAGGAGGTAGACTGGAATTGCATTGAAAGCATAGGAAAAGAGGCAGAACGTCCACAATGATGCACTTGGCCAAAAGGGGCGTATGCGTTTTTTCCTGAATATATTCAGGAAAAAACGCATACGCCCCTTTTGGCCAACCAAGCAAGCTTGCAAAGGAAATCTGCACTACAATGAAGTCTCACTTCCCCCCGGTCAAAAGGGCCATCTGAAAAAAGTGTAAAATCCAGAAAGGCAGGACAGGCCATGGAGAACTGGGAGCCTTGTTATGCTGAGGGGCGGGATGTAAATTACCAACAGACACTCAGGAGAAGTGTATGGTATTTCCTGAAACATCTAAAAAACAAAGCAACAGAGCCTAGGGCACTGCCACTTATGGTCCTATAGCTTAGGGAAATTAAAATCAAAAAGACACAGCCACCCCAAAGTTTGGGACGCCTCTGTTTACAAGAACCTCGTTTACAGTACAAGTTCAACATCGCAGAAATTGAAAAATGGATAAAGAAGTTGTGGTATTTACTTACAAAGCAATATCACTCAGCAATGAAATCTGTGTCATCAGGCCCTTAGCAGCACAATGAGTGGATTCAGGTATGATGATTCTAACTGAAATAAGTCACACAGAAAAAGAAACATCATAAGATATCAGTAATACACGGAATGGAAACTTGGCTACACAGGAACTGAATTACAGAACAGAACAGGGTCTCAAATTTAGAAAACCAACTTATGCTTGCTTAAGGGGAAAGGTGAGTTGGGGTGCTGCATAAAACCAGAGATTGAAATGAGCACAGATAAAGTTCCTTAAGCCAAATATGGAATAGACAAGAGCTACTCCTTGCTCAATGAAATGGACTCAACACCCCATATTAAACGCCTAAGAATGTACCTGACTAGTAAGTATCTTAAAACCTATGGATTGCTATGTCTCCGAAAGAGAATCAAGCATGTGTACAGGGGCATAAACGCAGCAGTGATAGGATTGGAGAGGTTCGGTGAGCAAATGAAGACCCTTTGAAGTCATATTGCATGGTACCCATTCCACGGGTTTCAACTACCCAGGTTTTAGGTATTCTTCCTTCAGCTAAAACATGCATGTGGAACCTAGAGTATGATCAACCATGTGAATGGGAGACGTGTTCAAATATGTCTCAGTTTTCCTCCCCTGGTACTCGGGTGCAACATTCCAGACGCTTTACTAACACTCTCCGCACTTGGAAAGTCAGCGCCTTTAACCTCCTGTTTGGCCCAGTTTGCAATTTCTGAGGAAGATGAACAGGAATAGCGAGAACCAATGAGAGGCTAGCTGGAGGTGTCTGGACGGGCAAATTTAACTCTCATTTCCCACCAGGAAGAGGAAATAACCAAAGGCTCAGTGTGCCGTGCCGGACCAGATTAGGGCCTGAAGCCATCCTGCAGTGTTGCGGCCAGCTCAAAAGAAAGCGAGTTGAAGAAAGGAGCTCAGGGGCACTGTAATTCACAAACCTGCAGAGTTATAAATGACAGCTATCGTCCAAAAATAGACTGAAGTAAGGCTGCCAAGAGGACTTGAAAGCGGGGCAGAATTGCAGGAAACCGATTTCAGGAGGTAGACTGGAATTGCATTGAAAGCATAGGAAAAGAGGCAGAACGTCCACAATAATGCACTTGGCCAAAAAGGGCGTATGCGTTTTTTCCTGAATATATTCAGGAAAAAACGCATACGCCCTTTTTGGCCAACCAAGCAAGCTTGCAAAGGAAATCTGCACTACAATGAAGTCTCACTTCCCCCCGGTCAAAAGGGCCATCTGAAAAAAGTGTAAAATCCAGAAAGGCAGGACAGGCCATGGAGAAGTGGGAGCCTTGTTATGCAGAAGGGCGGGATGTAAATTGCCAACAAACACTCGGGAGAAGTGTATGGTGTTTCCTGAAACATCTAAAAAACAAAGCAACAGAGCCTAGGGCACTTCCACTTATGGTCCTATAGCTTAGGGAATTTAAAATCAAAAAGACACAGCCACCCCAAAGTTTCGAATGGCTCTGTTTACAAGAACCTCGTTTACAGTACAAGTTCAACATCGCAGAAAGTGAAAAATGGATAAAAAAGTTGTGGTATTTACTTACAAAGCAATATCACTCAGCAATGAAATCTGTGTCATCAGGCCCTTAGCAGCACAATGAGTGGATTCAGGTATGATGATTCTAACTGAACTAAGTCACACAGAAAAAGAAACATCATAAGATATCAGTAATACACGGAATGTAAACTTGGCTACACAGGAACTGAATTACAGAACAGAACAGGGTCTCTAATTTAGAAAACCAACTTATGCTTGCTTAAGGGGAAAGGTGAGTTTGGGTGCTGCATAAAACCAGAGATTGAAATGAGCACAGATAAAGTTCCTTAAGCCAAATATGGAATAGACAAGAGCTACTCCTTGCTCAACGAAATGGACTCAACACCGCATATTAAACGCCTAAGAATGTACCTGACTAGTAAGTATCTTAAAACCTATGGATTGCTATGTCTCCGAAAGAGAATCAAGCATGTGTACAGGGGCATAAACACAGCAGTGATAGGATTGGAGAGGTTCGGTGAGCAAATGAAGACCCTTTGAAGTCATATTGCATGGTACCCATTCCACGGGTTTCAAATACACAGGTTTAAGGTATTCGTCCTTCAGCTAAAAGATGCATGTGGAACCCAAGTATGATCAACTATGTGAACGGGAGACGTGTTCAAATATGTCTCAGTTTTCCTCCCCTGGTACTCGGGTGCAACATTCCAGACGTTTTACTAACACTCTCCCCACTTGGAGAGTCAGCGCCTTTAACCTCCTGTTTGGCCCAGTTTGCAATTTCTGCGGAAGATGAACAGGAATAGCGAGTACCAATGAGAGACTAGCTGGAGGTGTCTGGACGGGCAAATTTAACTCTCATTTCCCACCAGGAAGAGGAAATAACCAAAGGCTCAGCGTGCCGTGCCGGAACCAGATTAGGGCCTGAAGCCATCCTGCGGTGTTGCGGCCAGGTCACAAGAAAGCGAGTTGAAGAAAGGAGCTCAGGGGCACTGTAATTCACAAACCTGCAGAGTTATAAATGACAGCTATCGTCCAAAAATAGACTGAAGTAAGGCTGCCAAGAGGACTTGAAAGCGGGGCAGAATTGCAGGAAACGGATTTCAGGAGGTAGACTGGAATTGCATTGAAAGCATAGGAAAAGAGGCAGAACGTCCACAATGATGCACTTGGCCAAAAAGGGCGTATGCGTTTTTTCCTGAATATATTCAGGAAAAAACGCATACGCCCTTTTTGGCCAACCAAGCAAGCTTGCAAAGGAAATCTGCACTACAATGAAGTCTCACTTCCCCCCGGTCAAAAGGGTCATCTGAAAAAAGTGTAAAATCCAGAAAGGCAGGACAGGCCATGGAGAACTGGGAGCCTTGTTATGCTGATGGGCGGGATGTAAATTGCCAACAGCCACTTGGGAGAAGTGTATGGTGTTTCCTGAAACATCTGAAAAACAAAGCAACAGAACCTAGGGCACTTCCACTTATGGTCCTATAGCTTAGGGAAATTAAAATCAAAAAGACACAGCCACCCCAAAGTTTGGAACGGCTCTGTTTACAAGAACCTCGTTTACAGTACAAGTTCAACATCGCAGAAAGTGAAAAATGGATAAAGAACTTGTGGTACTTACGTACAATGCAGTATCACTCAGCAATGAAATCTATGTCATCAGGCCCGTAGCAGCATAATGAGTGGATTCAGGTACGATGATTCTAACTGAAATAAGTCACACAGAAAAAGACACATCCTAAGATATCACTAATACACGGAATGTAAACTTGGCTACACAGGAACTGAATTACAGAACAGAACAGGGTCTCAAATTTAGAAAACCAACTTATGCTTGCTTAAGGGGAAAGGTGAGTTGGGGTGCTGCATAAAACCAGAGATTGAAATGAGCACAGATAAAGTTCCTTAAGCCAAATATGGAATAGACAAGAGCTACTCCTTGCTCAACGAAATGGACTCAAAACACCATATTAAATGCCTAAGAATGTACCTGACTAGTAAGTATCTTAAAACCTATGGATTGCTATGCCTCCAAAAGAGAATAAAGCATGTGTACAGGGGCATAAACGCAGCAGTGATAGGATTGGAGAGGTTCGGTGAGCAAATGAAGACCCTTTGAAGTCATATTGCATGGTACCCATTACACGGGTCTCAACTCTCCAGCTTTAAGGTATTCTTCCTTCAGGTAAAACATGCATGTGGAACCCAGAGTATGATCACCCATGTGAACGGGAGACGTGTTCAAATATGTCTCAGTTTTCCTCCCCTGGTACTCGGGTGCAACATTCCAGACGCTTTACTAACACTCTCCCGACTTGGAGAGTCAGTCCCTTTAACCTCCTGTTTGGCCCAGTTTGCAATTTCTGCGGAAGATGAACAGGAATAGCGAGAACCAATGAGAGGCTAGCTGGAGGTGTCTGGACGGGCAAATTTAACTCTCATTTCCCACCAGGAAGAGGAAATAACCAAATGCTCAGCATGCCGGGCCGGAACCAGATTAGGGCCTGAAGCCATCCTGCGGTGTTACGGCCAGGTCACAAGAAAGCGAGTTGAAGAAAGGAGGTCAGGGGCACTGCAATTGACAAACCAGCAGAGTTATAAATGACAGCTATCGTCCAAAAATAGACTGAAGTAAGGCTGCCAAGAGGACTTGAAAGCGGGGCAGAATTGCAGGAAACCGATTTCAGGAGGTAGACTGGAATTGCATTGAAAGCATAGGAAAAGAGGCAGAATGTCCACAATGATGCACTTGGCCAAAAAGGGCGTATGCGTTTTTTCCTGAATATATTCAGGAAAAAACGCATACACACTTTTTGGCCAACCAAGCAAGCTTGCAAAGGAAATCTGCACTACAATGAAGTCTCACTTCCCCCCGGTCAAAAGGGCCATCTGAAAAAAGTGTAAACCCAGAAAGGCAACAGGCCATTGAGAACTGGGAGCATTGTTATGCTGATGGGCGGGATGTAAATTGCCACAGACACCTGGGAGAAGTGTATGGTGTTTCCTGAAACATCTAAAAAACAAAGCAACAGAGCCTAGGGCACTTCCACTTATGGACCTATAGCTTAGGGAAATTAAAATCAAAAAGACACAGCCACCCCAAAGTTTGGAACGGCTCTGTTTACAAGAACCTCGTTTACAGTACAAGTTCAACATCGCAGAAAGTGAAAAATGGATAAAGAAGTTGTGGTATTCACTTACAAAGCAATATCACTCAGCAATGAAATCTATGTCATCAGGCCCTTAGCAGCACAATGAGTGGATTCAGGTATGATGATTCTAACTGAAATAAGTCACACAGAAAAAGAAACATCATAAGATATCCGTAATACACGGAATGTAAACTTGGCTACACAGGAACTGAATTACAGAACAGAACAGGGTCTCAAATTTAGAAAACCAACTTATGCTTGCTTAAGGGTAAAGGTGAGTTGGGGTGCTGCATAAAACCAGAGATTGAAATGAGCACAGATAAAGTTCCTTAAGCCAAATATGGAATAGACAAGAGCTACTCCTTGCTCAACGAAATGGACTCAACACCGCATATTAAACGCCTAAGAATGTACCTGACTAGTAAGTATCTTAAAACCTATGGATTGCTATGTCTCCGAAAGAGAATCAAGCATGTGTACAGGGGCATAAACGCAGCAGTGATAGGATTGGAGAGGTTCGTGAGCAAATGAAGACCCTTTGAAGTCATATTGCATGGTACCCATTCCACAGGTTTCAACTACCCAGGTTTAAGGTATTCTTTCTTCAGCTAAAACATGCATGTGGAACCCAGAGTATGATCAACCGTGTGATGGGGAGACATGTTCAAATATGTCTCAGTTTTCATCCCCTGGTACTTCGGTGCAACATTCCAGACGCTTTACTAACACTCTCCCCACTTGGAGAGTCAGTCCCTTTAACCACCTGTTTGGCCCAGTTTGCAATTTCTGTGGAAGATGAACAGGAATAGCGAGAACCAATGAAAGACTAGCTGGAGGTGTCTGGATGAGCAAATTTAACTCTCATTTCCCACCAGGAAGAGGAATTAACCAAAGGCTCAGCGTGCCATGCCGGAACCACATTAGGGAATGAAGACATCCTGCGGTGTTGCGGCCAGCTCACAAGAAAGCGAGTTGAAGAAAGGAGCTCAGGGGCACTGTAATTCACAAACCTGCAGAGTTATAAATGGCAGCTATCGTCCAAAAATAGACTGAAGTAAGGCTGCCAAGAGGACTTGAAAGCGGGGCAGAATTGCAGGAAACCGATTTCAGGAGGTAGACAGGAATTGCATTTCAAGCATAGGTAAAGAGGCAGAACGTCCACAGTGATGCACTTGGCCAAAAAGGGCGTATGCGTTTTTTCCTGAATATATTCAGGAAAAAACGCATACGCCCTTTTTGGCCAACCAAGCAAGCTTGCAAAGGAAATCTGCACTACAATGAAGTCTCACTTCCCCCCGGTAAAAAGGGTCATCTGAAAAAAGTGTAAAATCCAGAAAGGCAGGACAGGCCATGGAGAACTGGGAGCCTTGTTATGCTGATGGGCGGGATGTAAATTGCCAACAGCCACTCCGGAGAAGTGTATGGTGTTTCCTGAAACATCTAAAAAACAAAGCAACAGAGCCTAGTGCACTTCCACTTATGGTCCTATAGCTTAGGGAAATTAAAATCAAAAAGACACAGCCACCCCAAAGTTTGGGACGCCTCTGTATACAAGAACCTCGTTTACCGTACTAGTTCAATATCACAGAAAGTGAAAAATGGATAAAGTAGTTGTGGTACTCATGTACAAAGCAATATCACTCAGCAATGAAATCTATGTCACCAGGCCCGTAGCAGCATAATGAGTGGATTCGGGTATGGTGATTCTAACTGAAATAAGTCTAACAGAAAAAGAAACATCAAAAAATATCACTCATACATGGAATTTAAACTTGGCTACAGAGGAACTGAATTACAAAACAGAACAGGGTCTCAAATTTAGAAAACCAACTTATGCTTGCTTAAGTGGAAAGGTGAGTTGGGGTGCTGCATAAAACCAGAGACTGAAATGAGCACAGATAAAGTTCCTTAAGCCAAATATGGAATAGACAAGAGCTACTCCTTGCTCAACGAAATGGATTCCACACCCCATATTAAACGCCTAAGAATATACCTGACTAGTAAGTATCTTAAAACCTATGGATTGCTATGTCTCCAAAAGAGAATCAAGCGTGTGTAGAAGGGTCATAAACGCAGCAGTGATAGGATTGGAGAGATTCGGTGAGCAAATGAAGACCCTTTGAAGTCATATTGCATGGTACCCATTCCACGGGTCTCAACTCTCCAGGTTTAAGGTATTCTTCCTTCAGCTAAAACATGCATGTGGAACCCAGAGTATGATCAACCGTGTGATTGGGAGACGTGTTCAAATATGTCTCAGTTTTCATACCCTGGTACTCGGGTGCAACATTCCAGACGCTTTACTAACACTCTCCCGACTTGGACAGTCAGTGCCTTTAACCTCCTGTTTGGCCCAGTTTGCAATTTCTGCGGAAGATGAACAGGAATAGCGAGAACCAATGAGAGGCTAGCTGGAGGTGTCTGGACGGGCAAATTTAACTCTCATTTCCCACCAGGAAGAGGAAATAACCAAAGGCTCAGCGTGCCGTGCCGGAACCAGATTAGGGCCTGAAGCCATCCTGCGGTGTTGCGGCCAGCTCACAAGAAAGCGAGTTGAAGAAAGGAGCTCAGGGGCACTGTAATTCACAAACCTGCAGAGTTATAAATGACAGCTATCGTCCAAAAATAGACTGAAGTAAGGCTGCCAAGAGGACTTGAAAGCGGGGCAGAATTGCAGGATACCGATTTCAGGAGGTAGACTGGAATTGCATTGAAAGCGTAGGAAAAGAGGCAGAACGTCCACAATGATGCACTTTGCCAAAAGGGCATATGCGTTTTTTCCTCAATATATTCAGGAAAAAACGCATACGCCCTTTTTGGCCAACCAAGCAAGCTTGCAAAGGAAATCTGCACTACAATGAAGTCTCACTTCCCCCCGGTCAAAAGGGCCATCAGAATAAAGTGTAAAATCCAGAAAGGCAGGACAGGCCATGGAGAACTGGGAGCCTTGTTATGCTGATGGGCGGGATGTAAATTTCCAACAGACACTCGGGAGAAGTGTATGGTGTTTCCTGAAACATCTAAAAAACAAAGCAACAGAGCCTAGGGCACTTCCACTTATGGTCCTATAGCTTAGGGAAATTAATATCAAAAAGACACAGCAACCCCAAAATTTGGGACGGCTCTTTTTACAGGAATCTCTTCTACGGCACAAGTTAAATATCCCAGAGAGCAAATAATGGATAAAGAAGTTGCGGTACTTCTGTACAACAGAATACCACTCAGCAATGAAATCTATGTCACCAGGCCCGTACCAGCATAATGAGTGGATTGAGGCACGATGATTCTAAGTGAAATAAGTCACACAGAAAAAGAAACATCATAAGGTATCACTAATACACGGAATGTGAACTTGGCTACACATGAACTGAATTACAAAACAGAACAGGGTCTCAAGTTTAGAAAACCAACTTATGCCTGCTCTAGGGGGAAGGTGAGTTGGGGTGCTGCATAAAAGCAGAGTTTGAAATTAGCACAGATACCATTCCATAAGCCAAATATGTAATAGACAAGAGCTACCCCTTGCTCAACGAAATGGATTCAACAATGAGGTATCACCTCACACCTGGTAGAATAGGCATCATTGAAAATCTACAAACAAAAAATGCTGGAAAGGGTGTGGAGAAAAGGAACCCTCTTCCACTATTGTTGGGAATATAAATTGATACAGTCATTATGGAGAACAATATGGAATTTCTTAAGAAACTAACAATAGAATTACCATATGATACAGCAATCCCAGTACTGGACATATACCCAGACAAAACCATAAATCAAAAAGAGTCATTCACCGCAATGTTCATTGCATCACTATTTACAATATCGAGGTAATGGAAGCAACCTAAATGCCCACAGACAGACGAATGCATAAAGCTGTGGTACATATATAAAATGGAATATTACTAAGCCATGAAAAGGAATGAAATTGGGTCATTTGTAGAGACGTCGATGGATCTAGAGACTGTCATACAGAGTGAAGTAAGTCAGAAAGAGAAAAACAAATCTTGTATATTCATGCATATATGTGGAACCTAGAAAAACTGTACAGATTAACCATTTTGCAAGGCATAAATAGAGCAACAGATGTAGACAACAAACGTATGGACAACAAGGGGGGAAAGCTGTTGGGGGGGTGGTGGTGGGAGGAGTTGAGAGACTGGGATTGGCATGTATACATTTATATGTATAAAATAGATAACCAATAAGAACCTGCTGTATAAAAATATAAAATAAAATTCAAAATTAAAAAGAAGTAAAATTTAAAAAATAAAACAGAAAAAACAATTATTCCCTGCACATACATGTATTTATATGAATAAATTATTTCCATGCTTATATCTGTAAATACAAAAAAGAGGAATAAAATCTACCTTGAACCAAAAACGAAAAAGAGAAAAAAAACACAGAACCCACCAGTTACACAGAGGAAAACCGTATCAGGGCACTTGCTCCAGTTGTAAACAATTCTGAAGTTGGTCAGTGGTGGGGAATCGTCTCCCATTCAGCCAGCAGCCCCCACGCAACAAGCGTCCTCATTGCAAAGCTGGGGCACCGTGCCGAGGCATCTGTGAGTAAACGTGAGCTGAGCCCCAGGCCAGTTGCTGCTGAACTATTCCCACCCGTCCCAGGTAAAACACCTGAATATATACAAGGACTTGAAAGCCTAGAGGAAGGGCCATAGAGCCACACGAGTGACAGCATGCCGGCCGACTTGGTGCCTGCAGGCCAGCCAGGATGGTCCTGGCCCTGGGTGCTCTTCTGGAAGATTTCCATTTCCCTGCCTGAGATACCCGTCCTGTCCCTGCCCCCACTGCTTTTTTCCTTCCTCACCTCTGCCCAGGGAGAAATTCCAGCAGCAGGTATGGGTGACACATCCTCTCCTTTAGCAGGTGGCAGCCTGGCAACTGCTGCAGAAAGTCCAGCAGAGCCCCACTCACACTGGGCCACCCACAAAGCCGTGGCCTCTCACTCCCTCCCACCAGCCCAGCCCCGAGACTGCTGACAGGGCAGAGAAAATGGCGTCAGGCACGGCTGCAGGGGCTCTTGCTGCCTGGAGTGGTATTTATATTGATCTCAACCCAGGCACACCTGGGGAGGGCTGGCCGGCACGGTAAGGCTGCCCAGGTCAGCCAATCATCACCCCTCAGGGGCTCACAGTTGCAGAAAATGGAACTTGCTGAACCGGCCAGGTCCAAGGAACAGGTGTGGGCTCCTGAGAGTCAGGATAGACAAGGGGCTGCAGCTTTGGCTTGTTTTCTAATCATTTTATCTGGCCCATGAGTGGGAGACAACTTCAAGAAAACCCTCTCCTAATGAGAGGAACCCAGGAGTCAGGGAGAGGAGGGGTGGGTGGTGGTTGGAGACAGAGGCCTGGTGCCCCGGGTGCAGTGGAAGTCTCTGGAAGACCAGGTGGAGGGAGGCCTCACGGAGTGATGCCCAGGGTCACAGACCTGTCGCAGCTGCTGTTTGTTAGTTCAAGTCCTGCTCTGAGGTGCTCTGTGTCAGCTCTGAGCGACAGGTGAGCTGGGGGTGCTCTGCAATGAGGGCTATGTGCACGGTTCCTGTGTGCCCAGCCCTGCCACGGTACCTGCAAGGGTAGCTCTGTATCCTGGGAGGGGCCTGACCACGAGAGCCCCGTGGGCTGGGGTGGGGGTGGGGTACCTGCCCAGGTGAGCTCCATATTCTGGGATTGGTCTGACCACGAGAGCCCCATGGGCTGCTGGGGACCTGGTAAAGGATGTCAGGACAGTCAGTGAAGCCACCGAGGATATACCTCCAGTTGCTCCTAATTCCTACACCCTGCTGGTCATTCTACCAACCACCAGGACATGGTATTCTGTATTAGTCTTCAATGATGCCTTCTTTTGTATTCCATTAGTCCCAGAGTCACAAGAAATTTTGGCTTGTGAGTGGCAGGACTCCACATACAACTAAAACAATACTTCCGGGCCGTCTGGCCCCAAGGGTGCAAAAATTCCCACACCATCTTTGGGGAAAGCTTAGCTAAAGACCTAAAAGTTCTACCTCTGGAAAAGGAAACCCTCCTTCAATATGCAGACGACATTCTGATCACCAGCCCTACTAAGGAGGCCTCTGAACTACCAAGCCAATAAAGGATAGAAGTTGTCCAAGAAAAAGCTCAAATATCACAGACTGCGGTGACCTGCCTGGGCTTCATTCTCACAGAAGGTCAGAGAAGCCCATCCCAGGAAAGGGAAGAAACCATTTTCAGCCTTACCCCTTTCTAAAACTAGAAGACAGCTTAGGGGTTCCTGGGGAGGCCAGGGTTTGCTGCTTCTGGATCCCTAACTACAGTCTACTAGCTGGGCCTCTATATGAAACACTGAAAGGAAAAGATGATGATCCTTTTGAATAGAATCCAGAAGTGGCCTTTCAAGAATGGAAAGAGCAGTCAATTCAGACCCTTGCCCTGGAACTCCCTAATTTAGCTAAACCCTTTGACCTTTACATTCCCGGTGAAAGGTGAATCGCCATTGGAGAATTAGTGCAAAAACTGGGACCACTTGAAATGGAACAATGCAAGAATGCCATCCAGGTAGGATAAACTACGGTCACTAAGGGGCTTGGCCCACTGCCACATCTGGCCAAGATACTGGCGGTATCTAAAAACCTGGAAATCAGCAGCCCAAAAGGCCACCTCCCTCCTAAGGGAAAAGGACCCCACGTGGTGATCCTAACCACCAACCATGCCCTGAAGTTGCAGGGTTCGCTCCGTGGGCACACCGACCTCGAGTGAGGAGGCCCTCCAACTCCAACATCCAGAGAGATAACCGGGGGCAACAGGGCACCATGACGACTCGTGTGAACATCACTTGACCTGGAGTTTCTCTCATAAAACAACAAGAGTGTGTCCCAAAAGAGTAGACTACTGCTTGCAGGACTTACTGCACCCAGAGGGGAGCTAATAATCTTGGCGGGGAAACAGTATACCACACTGTCACCATAGAAAAGCCGACAGACACCGTGATGATGGTGGCCAATAAGACCGGCTGGACTCCTGTTTACTTCAAAAGGCTGTTGACTCAGTAGCCATCATGGTCCTTGGTCACCACTGACCCTGGACTGTCTGGGAGTTGAGCGGGCAGGGCTCTGACACCTGGTGCTGTTTGTACGTTAATTCAGGGGCCTAACTGAAGAAAGCGCAGACTACTGGTCAGAGCATCTAGGCTGGCAGAGACGGTCAGCCTAAGGTGGCCGAACAAATGTGGGGCGGGGTGAAACCGGCCCCCACAGCGTCTCTGCACATCTCTTTCCTGGACCCTTAAAGGTCATTAGAATCTATAACACTTCCAATGCTGGTGCTCAGGTGGACGAGCAGGGAGGCAGGGGTCCTGGGGACAATCAACGTCACCGGGAGGCTGCTGGGGAGAAGCTCTGACCCTCGCCCCAGGGTATGAGGGCTCCCAACTCAGCACTCAGCAGTTACAGAAGAAGGGTCTGCACCCTCAGCACTCCAAGAATGAGGAACAGGACAAAAAGCAGAGGAGGGGTTTGTCCCCAGCAAAGCCCATTAAAAATCCCTGGGAGATAAAAATAGAATCTGGACAATAAAGTCAAGTCTAACCTTTTTTATCCTTTGTGCTTTGTCTAATTTCACGTGCTCCTAGGGTCCCGCATGCAGAGGTTCC
The DNA here is from genome assembly GCF_949987515.2 of Delphinus delphis. NCBI lineage: Eukaryota > Metazoa > Chordata > Mammalia > Artiodactyla > Delphinidae > Delphinus > Delphinus delphis. The sequence goes on from NW_027193054.1 coordinate 30,354, forward strand.
ACACCCGGCACTTCAGACCAGATTTCCTAGTGCAGAATGGCTGGGTCGACACCTCAGCTCCTGGGGCCCAGTGCAGACTCCACGATATAGAGCCTGAGCTACAGCCAACCCGGCCCTCGAGAGCTCCGCCGCCTCCCTCCCTCCCACTGACTCTGACAGGATCTCTACACAGCAGCCCAGCCCACAGCCCACGGGGTAGTGCATGCTCTCACCTCTCCATTCTCTGATCAAAATATAAAGTTTCCTTTGCTTGTGAACCAAACTCAGTCTCGATCTGTTGGCCCCAATGACACTGGGCAGGGGGACACTTGTTGGGGTCCACTCTGGAGGATCAGTAACAGAAATTGAGACTATTGTAACCTCAATGAACAGATGTGTGAGCCAAACTGTAGTTAACATAGAACAGTGTATAAGGCTCGGGTAAAATAAGATGTTTTTAACACTTCCATTTGATATTTCCATCACTTTTTATAAGCAAGTTCAGTGAAAAGGTTTGTCTTATTTGTCAGGTCAATATTAGAGAAACGAAGTGATTTCTTTCCAAGGATGTACAGCTAATAATCTTGGTTAAACCTTCAATCTTGTTTTAAATGCTTTTCCATTGAAAATGATACCTCTCTTTCAGCTCCCCCATTTCTGAGAAGTATAAAATCTTATAATTTATTATTACCAAAGGGGAAAGGTGGGAGGAGGGATAAATTAACAGTTTGGAATGAACACATACACACTGCTATGTATAAAATAGATCATCAACAAGGAACTACTGTATAGCACAGGGAACTACACTCAACATTTTGCAATAACCTATAAGGGGAAATAATCTGAAAAAGAATAGATATTTTTATTGACATCATCTATCAATGACACTTAAAGTGTAGCCTAAGGGAAGCTGGTGGTGAGTGCTTCTGACCCTGAAGACTTCAATCATCTAAAGTTTGGACTCTGCCTACTTCCCAAGGCCCTTAATGAACATATGTGTAGCTGTAGCTTAAAAACTTCCCCAGTTTGGGTTTCGGGGAGACACTGATTTTGAAAAAGCCCTGGTGTTCTCCTTACATGAATGGGACTCTTCCTACTGCTAAAACATGTCTGTCACACCCAGAGGATGGTATACCATCTGATCGGGAAGAGTTTGGAAAAGGCATCTCATCTCCTCATCTCCTGGTGCTCGGGTTCACCCCTCCAGCGTCTTTACTAACAGTCTCCCCACTTGGAGATGTCAGCACTGTCAACATCCTGTTGCGTACAGTTTGGAATTTGTCCAGAGGATGAAGCGGAAGGATGAGGAACAATGAGAGACAAGTCCTAGGTGTTCAGACAGGCACATGTCACTCTAATTTCCAATCAGGAAGACGAATTGACCAAAGGCTAGGGTTGCCCATGGAAACAGTATAGGGCTTGAGGAAATCCCGCTGCTTTGTGGCCAGTTCCCATAAACACAAGTTGAACAATGGAACTCAGGGGCAGTAAAATTCACAAAACTGCAGAGTTGAAAATATCCATCACTGAAAAATGTCTTGAGGAAAGTCAGAAAAAAGGACTTGTAAGCAAGGGAGAATGGCAGGAAAGGGATTTGAGGAGGTAGAAAGGACTCGCCATTAAGCACAAGAAAAGGAGCTGAACATTGCCAACATTGCCAACATTGCAGTTGGCCAAAAAGGGTGTATGCGTTCTTTTCTGTATATATTCAAGAAAAGGGCATACACTTTTTTAGCCAACCAAACAGGTGGGCACTGGAAGTCAATACTACAAAAGATATCACTTCGCATCAGTCAGAAGAGCCATCCTCATAAAGCGTAAACAACAGAAATGCAGGACAGGGCAACAAGAAGAGGGAGCCCTGTGAGACTTATAGTGGAAATGTATATTGCCAACGGCCATTCTGGAGAAGTGTATTGTGTTTACTAAAGCATCTAAAAAATGAGCTACAGAGCATAGGGCACTTGCACTCATGGGCGTATATCTTGGGAAAAACAAAAATCGAGAGGACACAGGCACCCCAATGTTTACCCCCTCTCTGTTTAAAAGATCCTCGACTAGGATATAACTTAAATGTCTCTGGAGGGAAAAAATGGATAGAGATGTGGTACTTAGGTAGAGTGGAATATTATTCAGCCTGGAAATCAATGAAATATGGCCAGTTGTAACAACTCCAGAGGAGTTACGTATGATCATTCTAAGTGACAGAATTCAAAAAGAAAAAGACACATATCATAAGATATCACTTAAAGGTGGAATCCAAAATGGCTACACATGAAATAAATTACAAAACAAAAACATAGTCAAATATGTAGAAAACACGCATAAGGCTGCTAAACGGGAAAGGTGGGGAGGGGTGAGGCATCATCCAGGAGGTTGAAATTAGCAAAGATACCATTCCAAATACCAAACTGATAATCAACAAGGCCTACACGGTAGCTAAAAGAACTGCACTCAGCACACTCAAGTCACCGGAAAAGAATATATACGACTGGTAAGAATCTGAAAAAGAATTTATTGATGTCTCTCTGTACGTGAATCAAGTGGATGTACAGCAGCAAGAAACAGAGCTTTGAAAATCAGCTGTAACCAATATAGTAATAAATTGAAAAAAATAAACGACAGAGAGACAGAGAAAACCTCTTACAACTTTTCCTCAGGGACGGTGATGCAACATGGATTGAACACATCTAGACCCACAGCAGGATGAGACATAAGGCTGGAAACTGTTTGCCCTAAGAGAAATGTGAGGTTGGGTGAGGAAATGCACACCCTTTAAAGTAATACTACCTGGTACCCATTCAATGGGTCCCAAATCTGCAGGTTCAAGGGATCTTCCTACAGCTAAAACATGCATGGAAAACCCAGAGGACTGTACACCATGTGATCGGGAGATGTGTCTAAAATGCACCTCATTTATCCTCTCCTGGTGCTCCTGTTCACCATTCCAGCCACGCTACTTAGAATCTCCCCACTTGGAGAATCAGCACATTTAAACTTCTGTTTCACACATTTTGCAAATTGTGAGGAGGATGAACGGGAAGAGGGGGAACCAATGAGAGAAGAGTTGTAGGGGTTTGGACGGGCACATATCACTCTAATTTCCCATTAAGAATAAGAATTAAAGAAAGGCTCAGCCTGCCTCGCCGGAGCCAAAATAGGGCCTGAAGCAATCCTGTGGGTTTGAGGCCAGCTCACAAAAGAGCAACTTAAAAAATGGAGCTCAGGGTCACTGCAATTCACAAACCTGCAGAGTTATAAATGAAAACTAACGTCCAAAAATATGTTGAGGTAAGGCAAAGAAGAGGATCTGAATGCAAGACAGAATTGCAAGAAACAGATTTCAAGAGATAGATTGGACTCGTCTTTAACGCACATGAAAAGCGGCAGAATTTCGACAATGATGCAGTTGGCCCAAAAGGGCGTATGCGTTTTTTCCTGATTATATCCAGGAAAAAACGCATACGCACTTTATGGGCAACGAAGCAAGCAAGCAATGCAAATGTGCACAACAAAGAAGTCTCACTTCCCACCGGTCAAAAGGGCCATCCTAAAAAATTGTAAAAACCAGAAATGCAGGACAGGCCATGGAGAACAGGGAGCCTTTATACGCTGATGGGCAGTGTGTGAACTGCCGAGAGCCACTCTGGAGAAGTGTATGGTGGTTCCTAAATCATCTAAAAAACAGAGCTACAGAGCATAGGACACTTCCAATCATGGGAGTATATCTAGGGAAGTCTAAAAATCAACAAGACACAAGCACACCACAGTTTAGGGCTACTCTGTTTACAAGAACCTCAACTTCAGTACACCTTAAATATCCCAGGAAAGAGAACAATGGATAAAGAAGATGTGGTACTTATGTACAATGGAATATCTCTTCACCATGAAATCAATGTAATAAGGCTAGTAGAAGGATAAAGAGTGGATTTAGGTCCGATAATACTACTTGAAATAAGTCAAACAGAAAAAGAAACATATCATAAGATATCACTTAAAGAGGGAGGGTAAATATGGCTGCACAAGAAATGAATTACAGAACAGAACAGTGTCTCACATTTAGAAAACACACTTATGTCAGCTTAAGGGGAAAGGAGAGGTGGGGTGATGCATAAAACCAGAGTTTGAAATTAGCACAGATACCGTTCAATAAACCAAATAGGTATTAGACAAGATCTACACCTTGCTCAATGAACAGGCCTCAACACACCCTATACACCGCAGAGAAATATATCTGAGGAATAAGAATCTTAAAACCCATGTATTGATATATCTCCATAAGGGAATCAAGTGTGTGCAGAGCAGCACAAACACAGCAGTGAAAAGGAGCTAAACCCCATTATAGAAATAAATTTTAAAAACAAAACGCTGAAACAATGAAAGAGAGAAAAATTCTTACAAAATTTGCTCAGGGGCTGTGATGCAACCTGGATTGACCACATATAAACCCACAGCTGGATAAGACATAAGGCTGGACACTTGGGGCTGACAGGATTGGTGAGCTTTGGTGAGCAACTGCCGAAAGTTTAATGCAATACTTCATGCTACTCAGTCCAAGGGTCCCAACACTCCAGGTTGAAGGGAATCTTCCTACAGCTAAACCATGCTTGGGAAACCCAGCGACTGGTATACCATATGATCGGGAAAGGTTTCTAAAACGCACCTCATTTTTCCTCTCCTGGGGCTCCGGATCGACATTCCAGCCGCTTTACTAACAACATCCCCACATGGAGTCAATGCCTTTAAGTTCTGGTATCGCACAGTCTGCAGTTAGTGCAGAGGATGAATGGGAATAGGGGGAACCAGTGAGAAACTAGCTGTAGCGGTTTCAATGGGCACATGTCACTCTAATATCACATCAGTAAGAAGAATTAACCAAAGGCACAGCAAGGTGCCCCAGAAGAAAAATAGGGCTTCAAGGAATCCTGTGGTTATGGGGCAAGACCACAAAAATAAGAGCTAAAAAATGGAGCTAAGGGCCACTGCAATTCAAAAACCTGCAGAGTTATAAAGGCCAACTACTTTTAAAAAATATATTGAGGTAAGGCTATGAAGAGGCATTGAAAGCAAGGCAGAATTGCAGGAAACCGACTTCAGGAGGTAGACAGGAATTGCATTGAAAGCATATGAAGAGAGTCAGAAACTCGACAATGATGCACTTGGCCAAAAAGGGCGTATGCGTTTTTTCCTGAATATATTCAGGAAAAAACGCATACGCCCTTTTTGGCCAACCAAGCAAGCTTGCAAAGGAAATCTGCACTACAATGAAGTCTCACTTCCCCCCGGTCAAAAGGGCAATCTGAAAAAAGTGTAAAATCCATAAAGGCACGACAGGCCATGGAGAACTGGGAGCCTTCTTATGCTGATGGGCGGGATGTAAATTGCCAACAGCCACTCGGGAGAAGTGTATGGTGTTTCCTGAAACATCTAAAAAACAAAGCAACAGAGCCTAGGGCACTTCCACTTATGGTCCTATAGCTTAGGGAAATTAAAATAAAAAAGACACAACCACCCCAAAGTTTGGGACGGCTCTGTTTACAAGAACCTCGTTTACGGTACAAGTTCAATATCGCAGAAAGTGAAAAATGGATAAAGAACTTGTGGTACTTACGTACAATGCAATATCACTCAGCAATGAAATCTATGTAATCAGGACCGTAGCAGCATAATGAGTGGATTCAGGTATGATGATTCGAACTGAATTAAGTCACACAGAAAAGAAACATCATAAGGTATCATTAATACACAGAATGTAGACTTGGCTACACATGAACTGAATTACAAAACAGAACAGTGTCTCAAGTTTAGAAAACCAACTTATGCTTGCTTAAGGGGAAAGGTGAGTTGGGGTGCTGCATAAAACCAGAGATTGAAATGAGCACAGATAAAGTTCCTTAAGCCAAATATGGAATAGACAAGAGCTACTCCTTGCTCAACGAAATGGACTCAACACCCCATATTAAACGCCTAAGAATGTACCTGACTAGTAAGTATCTTAAAACCTATGGATTGCTATGTCTCCAAAAGAGAATCAAGCGTGTGTACAGGGGCATAAACGCAGCAGTGATAGGATTGGAGAGGTTCGGTGAGCAAATTAAGACCCTTTGAAGTCATATTGCATGGTACCCATTACACGGGTCTCAACTCTCCAGGTTTAAGGTATTCTTCCTTCAGCTAAAACATGCATGTGGAACCCAGAGTATGATCAACCATGTGAACGGGAGACGTGTTCAAATATGTCTCAGTTTTCCTCCCCTGGTACTCGGGTGCAACATTCCAGACGCTTTACTAACACTCCCGACTTGGAGAGTCAGTGCCTTTAACCTCCTGTTTGGCCCAGTTTGCAATTTCTGCGGAAGATGAACAGGAATAGCGAGAACAAATGGGAGGCTAGCTGGAGGTGTCTGAACGGGCAAATTTAACTCTCATTTCCCACCAGGAAGAGGAAATAACCAGAGGCTCAGCGTGCCGTGCCGGAACCAGATTAGGGCCTGAAGCCATGCTGCGGTGTTGCGGCCAGGTCACAAGAAAGCAAGTTGAAGAAAGGAGCTCAGGGGCACTGTAATTCACAAACCTGCAGAGTTATAAATGAGAGCTATCGTCCAAAAATAGACTGAAGTAAGGCTGCCAAGAGGACTTGAAAGCGGGGCAGAATTGCAGGAAACCGATTTCAGGAGGTAGACTGGAATTGCATTGAAAGCATAGGAAAAGAGGCAGAACGTCCACAATGATGCACTTGGCCAAAAAGGGCGTATGCGTTTTTTCCTGAATATATTCAGGAAAAAACGCATACGCCCTTTTTGGCCAACCAAGCAAGCTTGCAAAGGAAATCTGCACTACAATGAAGTCTCACTTCCCCCCGGTCAAAAGGGCCATCTGAAAAAAGTGTAAAATCCAGAAAGGCAGGACAGGCCATGGAGAACTGGGAGCCTTGTTATGCTGATGGGCGGGATGTAAATTGCCAACAGCCACTTGGGAGAAGTGTATGGTGTTTCCTGAAACATCTAAAAAACAAAGCAACAGAGCCTAGGGCACTGCCACTTATGGTCCTATAGCTTAGGGAAATTAAAATCAAAAAGACACAGCCACCCCAAAGTTTGGGACGCCTCTGTTTACAAGAACCTCATTTACAGTACAAGTTGAACATCGCAGAAAGTGAAAAATGGATAAAGAAGTTGTGGTATTTACTTACAAAGCAATATCACTCAGCAATGAAATCTGTGTCATCAGGCCCTTAGCAGCACAATGAGTGGATTCAGGTATGATGATTCCAACTGAAATAAGTCACACAGAAAAAGAAACATCATAAGATATCACTAATACACGGAATGTAAACTTGGCTACACAGGAACTGAATTACAGAACAGAACAGGGTCTCAAATTTAGAAAACCAACTTATGCTTGCTTAAGGGGAAAGGTGAGTTGGGGTGCTGCATAAAACCAGAGATTGAAATGAGCACAGATAAAGTTCCTTAAGCCAAATATGGAATAGACAAGAGCTACTCCTTGCTCAACGAAATGGACTCAACACCGCATATTAAACGCCTAAGAATGTACCTGACTAGTAAGTATCTTAAAACCTATCTATTGCTATGTCTCCGAAAGAGAATCAAGCATGTGTACAGGGGCATAAACGCAGCAGTGATAGGATTGGAGAGGTTCGGTGAGCAAATGAAGACCCTTTGAAGTCATATTGCATGGTACCCATTCCACGGGTCTTAACTCTCCAGGTTTAAGGTATTCTTCCTTCAGCTAAAACATGCATGTGGAACCCAAGTATGATCAACCATGTGAACGGGAGACGTGTTCAAATATGTCTCAGTTTTCCTCCCCTGGTACTCGGGTGCAACATTCCAGACGCTTTACTAACACTCTCCCCACTTGGAGAGTCAGCGCCTTTAACCTCCTGTTTGGCCCAGTTTGCAATTTCTGCGGAAGATGAACAGGAATAGCGAGAACCAATGAGAGACTAGCTGGAGGTGTCTGGACGGGCAAATTTAACTCTCATTTCCCACCAGGAAGAGGAAATAACCAAAGGCTCAGCGTGCCATGCCGGAACCAGATTAGGGCCTGAAGCCATCCTGCGGTGTTGCAGCCAGCTCACAAGAAAGCGAGTTGAAGAAAGGAGCTCAGGGGCACTATAATTCACAAACCTGCAGAGTTATAAATGACAGCTATCGTCCAAAAATAGACTGAAGTAAGGCTGCCAAGAGGACTTGAAAGCGGGGCAGATTTGCAGGAAACCGATTTCAGGAGGTAGACTGGAATTGCATTGAAAGCATAGGAAAAGAGGCAGAACGTCCACAATGATGCACTTGTCCATAAAGTGCGTATGCGTTTTTTCCTGAATATATTCAGGAAAAAACGCATACGCCCTTTTTGGCCAACCAAGCAAACTTGCAAAGGAAATCTGCACTACAATGAAGTCTCACTTCCCCCCGGTCAAAAGGGCCATCTGAAAAAAGTGTAAAATCCAGAAAGGCAGGACAGGCCATGGAGAACTGGGAGCCTTGTTATGCTGATGGGCGGGATGTAAATTGCCAACAGACACTCAGGAGAAGTGTATGGTGTTTCCTGAAACATCTAAAAAACAAAGCAACAGAGCCTAGGGCACTTCCACTTATGGTCCTATAGCTTAGGGAAATTAAAATCAAAAAGACACAGCCACCCCAAAGTTTGGGACGCCTCCGTTTAAAAGAACCTCGTTTACCGTACAAGTTCAATATCACAGAAAGTGAAAAATGGATAAAGAAATTGTGGTACTTACGTACAATGCAGTATCACTCAGCAATGAAATCTATGTCATCAGGCCCGTAGCAGCATAATGAGTGGATTCAGGTACGATGATTCTAACTGAAATAAGTCACACAGAAAAAGAAACATCATAAGATATCACTAATACACGGAATGTAAACTTGGCTACACAGGAACTGCATTCCAAAACAGAACAGGGTCTCAAATTTAGAAAACCAACTTATGCTTGCTTAAGGGGAAAGGTGAGTTGGGGTGCTGCATAAAACCAGAGATTGAAATGAGCACAGATAAAGTTCCTTAAGCCAAATATGGAATAGACAAGAGCTACTCCTTGCTCAACGAAATGGACTCAAAACCCCATATTAAACGCCTAAGAATGTACCTGACTAGTAAGTATCTTAAAACCTATGGATTGCTATGTCTCCAAAAGAGAATCAAGCATGTGTACAGGGGCATAAATGCAGCAGTGATAGGATTGGAGAGGTTCGGTGAGCAAATGAAGACCCTTTGAAGTCATATTGCACGGTACCCATTCCACGGGTCTCAACTCTCCAGGTTTAAGGTATTCTTCCTTCAGCTAAAACATGCATGTGGAACCCAGAGTATGATCAACCATGTGAACGGGAGACGTGTTCAAATATGTCTCAGTTTTCCTACCCTGGTACTCGGGTGCAACACTCCAGACACTTTACTAACACTCTCCCAACTTGGAGAGTCAGTCCCTTTAACCTCCTGTTTGGCCCAGTTTGCAATTTCTGCGGAAGATGAACAGGAATAGCGAGAACCAATGAGAGACTAGCTGGAGGTGTCTGGACGGGCAAATTTAACTCTCATTTCCCACCAGGAAGAGGAAATAACCAGAGGCTCAGCGTGCCGTGCCGGAACCAGATTAGGGCCTGAAGCCATCCTGTGGTGTTGCGGCCAGGTCACAAGAAAGCAAGTTGAAGAAAGGAGCTCAGGGGCACTGTAATTCACAAACCTGCAGAGTTATAAATGAGAGCTATCGTCCAAAAATAGACTGAAGTAAGGCTGCCAAGAGGACTTGAAAGCGGGGCAGAATTGCAGGAAACCGATTTCAGGAGGTAGACTGGAATTGCATTGAAAGCATAGGAAAAGAGGCAGAACGTCCACAATGATGCACTTGGCCAAAAAGGGCGTATGCGTTTTTTCCTGAATATATTCAGGAAAAAACGCATACGCCCTTTTTGGCCAACCAAGCAAGCTTGCAAAGGAAATCTGCACTACAATGAAGTCTCACTTCCCCCCGGTCAAAAGGGCCATCTGAAAAAAGTGTAAAATCCAGAAAGGCAGGACAGGCCATGGAGAACTGGGAGCCTTGTTATGCTGATGGGCGGGATGTAAATTGCCAACAGCCACTTGGGAGAAGTGTATGGTGTTTCCTGAAACATCTAAAAAACAAAGCAACAGAGCCTAGGGCACTGCCACTTATGGTCCTATAGCTTAGGGAAATTAAAATCAAAAAGACACAGCCACCCCAAAGTTTGGGACGCCTCTGTTTACAAGAACCTCGTTTACAGTACAAGTTCAACATCGCAGAAAGTGAAAAATGGATAAAGAAGTTGTGGTATTTACTTACAAAGCAATATCACTCAGCAATGAAATCTATGTCATCAGGCCCTTAGCAGCACAATGAGTGGATTCAGGTATGATGATTCTAACTGAAATAAGTCACACAGAAAAAGAAACATCATAAGATATCAGTAATACACGGAATGTAAACTTGGCTACACAGGAACTGAATTACAGAACAGAACAGGGTCTCAAATTTAGAAAACCAACTTATGCTTGCTTAAGGGGAAAGGTGAGTTGGGGTGCTGCATAAAACCAGAGATTGAAATGAGCACAGATAAAGTTCCTTAAGCCAAATATGGAATAGACAAGAGCTACTCCTTGCTCAACGAAATGGACTCAACACCGCATATTAAACGCCTAAGTTTGTATCTGACTAGTAAGTATCTTAAAACCTATGGATTGCTATGTCTCTGAAAGAGAATCAAGCGTGTGTACAGGGGCATAAACGCAGCAGTGATAGGATTGGAGAGGTTCGGTGAGCAAATGAAGACCCTTTGAAGTCATATTGCATGGTACCCATTACACGGGTCTCAACTCTCCAGGTTTAAGGTATTCTTCCTTCAGCTAAAACATGCATGTGGAACCCAAGTATGATCAACCATGTGAACGGGAGACGTGTTCAAATATGTCTCAGTTTTCCTCCCCTGGTACTCGGGTGCAACATTCCAGATGCTTTACTAACACTCTCCCCACTTGGAGAGTCAGCGCCTTTAACCTCCTGTTTGGCCCAGTTTGCAATTTCTGCGGAAGATGAACAGGAATAGCGAGAACCAATGAGAGGCTAGCTGGAGGTGTCTGGACGGGCAAATTTAACTCTCATTTCCCACCAGGAAGAGGAAATAACCAAAGGCTCAGCATGCCGTGCCGGAACCAGATTAGGGCCTGAAGCCATCCTGCGGTGTTGCGGCCAGCTCAAAAGAAAGCGAGTTGAAGAAAGGAGCTCAGGGGCACTGTAATTCACAAACCTGCAGAGTTATAAATGACAGCTATCGTCCAAAAATAGACTGAAGTAAGGCTGCCAAGAGGACTTGAAAGCGGGGCAAAATTGCAGGAAACCGATTTCAGGAGGTAGACTGGAATTGCATTGAAAGCATAGGAAAAGAGGCAGAACGTCCACAATGATGCACTTGGCCAAAAAGGGCGTATGCGTTTTTTCCTGAATATATTCAGGAAAAAACGCATACGCCCTTTTTGGCCAACCAAGCAAGCTTGCAAAGGAAATCTGCACTACAATGAAGTCTCACTTCCCCCCGGTCAAAAGGGCCATCTGAAAAAAGTGTAAAATCCAGAAAGGCAGGACAGGCCATGGAGAACTGGGAGCCTTGTTATGCTGAAGGGCGGGATGTAAATTGCCAACAGACACTCAGGAGAAGTGTATGGTGTTTCCTGAAACATCTAAAAAACAAAGCAACAGAGCCTAGGGCACTTCCACTTATGGTCCTATAGCTTAGGGAAATTAAAATCAAAAAGACACAGCCACCCCAAAGTTTGGGACGCCTCCGTTTAAAAGAACCTCGTTTACCGTACAAGTTCAATATCACAGAAAGTGAAAAATGGATAAAGAAATTGTGGTACTTACGTACAATGCAGTATCACTCAGCAATGAAATCTATGTCATCAGGCCCGTAGCAGCATAATGAGTGGATTCAGGTACGATGATTCTAACTGAAATAAGTCACACAGAAAAAGAAACATCATAAGATATCACTAATACACGGAATGTAAACTTGGCTACACAGGAACTGCATTCCAAAACAGAACAGGGTCTCAAATTTAGAAAACCAACTTATGCTTGCTTAAGGGGAAAGGTGAGTTGGGGTGCTGCATAAAACCAGAGATTGAAATGAGCACAGATAAAGTTCCTTAAGCCAAATATGGAATGGACAAGAGCTACTCCTTGCTCAACGAAATGGACTCAAAACCCCATATTAAACGCCTAAGAATGTACCTGACTAGTAAGTATCTTAAAACCTATGGATTGCTATGTCTCCAAAAGAGAATCAAGCATGTGTACAGGGGCATAAATGCAGCAGTGATAGGATTGGAGAGGTTCGGTGAGCAAATGAAGACCCTTTGAAGTCATATTGCACGGTACCCATTCCACGGGTCTCAACTCTCCAGGTTTAAGGTATTCTTCCTTCAGCTAAAACATGCATGTGGAACCCAGAGTATGATCAACCATGTGAACGGGAGACGTGTTCAAATATGTCTCAGTTTTCCTACCCTGGTACTCGGGTGCAACACTCCAGACACTTTACTAACACTCTCCCAACTTGGAGAGTCAGTCCCTTTAACCTCCTGTTTGGCCCAGTTTGCAATTTCTGCGGAAGATGAACAGGAATAGCGAGAACCAATGAGAGACTAGCTGGAGGTGTCTGGACGGGCAAATTTAACTCTCATTTCCCACCAGGAAGAGGAAATAACCAGAGGCTCAGCGTGCCGTGCCGGAACCAGATTAGGGCCTGAAGCCATCCTGTGGTGTTGCGGCCAGGTCACAAGAAAGCAAGTTGAAGAAAGGAGCTCAGGGGCACTGTAATTCACAAACCTGCAGAGTTATAAATGAGAGCTATCGTCCAAAAATAGACTGAAGTAAGGCTGCCAAGAGGACTTGAAAGCGGGGCAGAATTGCAGGAAACCGATTTCAGGAGGTAGACTGGAATTGCATTGAAAGCATAGGAAAAGAGGCAGAACGTCCACAATGATGCACTTGGCCAAAAAGGGCGTATGCGTTTTTTCCTGAATATATTCAGGAAAAAACGCATACGCCCTTTTTGGCCAACCAAGCAAGCTTGCAAAGGAAATCTGCACTACAATGAAGTCTCACTTCCCCCCGGTCAAAAGGGCCATCTGAAAAAAGTGTAAAATCCAGAAAGGCAGGACAGGCCATGGAGAACTGGGAGCCTTGTTATGCTGATGGGCGGGATGTAAATTGCCAACAGCCACTTGGGAGAAGTGTATGGTGTTTCCTGAAACATCTAAAAAACAAAGCAACAGAGCCTAGGGCACTGCCACTTATGGTCCTATAGCTTAGGGAAATTAAAATCAAAAAGACACAGCCACCCCAAAGTTTGGGACGCCTCTGTTTACAAGAACCTCGTTTACAGTACAAGTTCAACATCGCAGAAAGTGAAAAATGGATAAAGAAGTTGTGGTATTTACTTACAAAGCAATATCACTCAGCAATGAAATCTATGTCATCAGGCCCTTAGCAGCACAATGAGTGGATTCAGGTATGATGATTCTAACTGAAATAAGTCACACAGAAAAAGAAACATCATAAGATATCAGTAATACATGGAATGTAAACTTGGCTACAAAGGAACTGAATTACAGAACAGAACAGGGTCTCAAATTTAGAAAACCAACTTATGCTTGCTTAAGGGGAAAGGTGAGTTGGGGTGCTGCATAAAACCAGAGATTGAAATGAGCACAGATAAAGTTCCTTAAGTCAAATATGGAATAGACAAGAGCTACTCCTTGCTCAACGAAATGGACTCAACACCGCATATTAAACGCCTAAGAATGTACCTGACTAGTAAGTATCTTAAAACCTATGGATTGCTATGTCTCCGAAAGAGAATCAAGCATGTGTACAGGGGCATAAACGCAGCAGTGATAGGATTGGAGAGGTTCGGTGAGCAAATGAAGACCCTTTGAAGTCATATTGCATGGTACCCATTCCACGGGTCTTAACTCTCCAGGTTTAAGGTATTCTTCCTTCAGCTAAAACATGCATGTGGAACCCAAGTATGATCAACCATGTGAACGGGAGACGTGTTCAAATATGTCTCAGTTTTCCTCCCCTGGTACTCGGGTGCAACATTCCAGACGCTTTACTAACACTCTCCCCACTTGGAGAGTCAGGGCCTTTAACCTCCTGTTTGGCCCAGTTTGCAATTTCTGCGGAAGATGAACAGGAATAGCGAGAACCAATGAGAGACTAGCTGGAGGTGTCTGGACGGGCAAATTTAACTCTCATTTCCCACCAGGAAGAGGAAATAACCAAAGGCTCAGCGTGCCATGCCGGAACCATATTAGGGCCTGAAGCCATCCTGCGGTGTTGCAGCCAGCTCACAAGAAAGCGAGTTGAAGAAAGGAGCTCAGGGGCACTATAATTCACAAACCTGCAGAGTTATAAATGACAGCTATCGTCCAAAAATAGACTGAAGTAAGGCTGCCAAGAGGACTTGAAAGCGGGGCAGATTTGCAGGAAACCGATTTCAGGAGGTAGACTGGAATTGCATTGAAAGCATAGGAAAAGAGGCAGAACGTCCACAATGATGCACTTGTCCATAAAGTGCGTATGCGTTTTTTCCTGAATATATTCAGGAAAAAACGCATACGCCCTTTTTGGCCAACCAAGCAAACTTGCAAAGGAAATCTGCACTACAATGAAGTCTCACTTCCCCCCGGTCAAAAGGGCCATCTGAAAAAAGTGTAAAATCCAGAAAGGCAAGACAGGCCATGGAGAACTGGGAGCCTTGTTATGCTGATGGGCGGGATGTAAATTGCCAACAGACACTCAGGAGAAGTGTATGGTGTTTCCTGAAACATCTAAAAAACAAAGCAACAGAGCCTAGGGCACTTCCACTTATGGTCCTATAGCTTAGGGAAATTAAAATCAAAAAGACACAGCCACCCCAAAGTTTGGGACGCCTCCGTTTAAAAGAACCTCGTTTACCGTACAAGTTCAATATCACAGAAAGTGAAAAATGGATAAAGAAATTGTGGTACTTACGTACAATGCAGTATCACTCAGCAATGAAATCTATGTCATCAGGCCCGTAGCAGCATAATGAGTGGATTCAGGTACGATGATTCTAACTGAAATAAGTCACACAGAAAAAGAAACATCATAAGATATCACTAATACACGGAATGTAAACTTGGCTACACAGGAACTGCATTCCAAAACAGAACAGGGTCTCAAATTTAGAAAACCAACTTATGCTTGCTTAAGGGGAAAGGTGAGTTGGGGTGCTGCATAAAACCAGAGATTGAAATGAGCACAGATAAAGTTCCTTAAGCCAAATATGGAATAGACAAGAGCTACTGCTTGCTCAACGAAATGGACTCAAAACCCCATATTAAACGCCTAAGAATGTACCTGACTAGTAAGTATCTTAAAACCTATGGATTGCTATGTCTCCAAAAGAGAATCAAGCATGTGTACAGGGGCATAAATGCAGCAGTGATAGGATTGGAGAGGTTCGGTGAGCAAATGAAGACCCTTTGAAGTCATATTGCACGGTACCCATTCCACGGGTCTCAACTCTCCAGGTTTAAGGTATTCTTCCTTCAGCTAAAACATGCATGTGGAACCCAGAGTATGATCAACCATGTGAACGGGAGACGTGTTCAAATATGTCTCAGTTTTCCTACCCTGGTACTCGGGTGCAACACTCCAGACACTTTACTAACACTCTCCCAACTTGGAGAGTCAGTCCCTTTAACCTCCTGTTTGGCCCAGTTTGCAATTTCTGTGGAAGATGAACAGGAATAGCGAGAACCAATGAGAGACTAGCTGGAGGTGTCTGGACGGGCAAATTTAACTCTCATTTCCCACCAGGAAGAGGAAATAACCAGAGGCTCAGCGTGCCGTGCCGGAACCAGATTAGAGCCTGAAGCCATCCTGCGGTGTTGCGGCCAGGTCACAAGAAAGCAAGTTGAAGAAAGGAGCTCAGGGGCACTGTAATTCACAAACCTGCAGAGTTATAAATGAGAGCTATCGTCCAAAAATAGACTGAAGTAAGGCTGCCAAGAGGACTTGAAAGCGGGGCAGAATTGCAGGAAACCGATTTCAGGAGGTAGACTGGAATTGCATTGAAAGCATAGGAAAAGAGGCAGAACGTCCACAATGATGCACTTGGCCAAAAAGGGCGTATGCGTTTTTTCCTGAATATGTTCAGGAAAAAACGCATACACCCTTTTTGGCCAACCAAGCAAGCTTGCAAAGGAAATCTGCACTACAATGAAGTCTCACTTCCCCCCGGTCAAAAGGGCCATCTGAAAAAAGTGTAAAATCCAGAAAGGCAGGACAGGCCATGGAGAACTGGGAGCCTTGTTATGCTGATGGGCGGGATGTAAATTGCCAACAGCCACTTGGGAGAAGTGTATGGTGTTTCCTGAAACATCTAAAAAACAAAGCAACAGAGCCTAGGGCACTGCCACTTATGGTCCTATAGCTTAGGGAAATTAAAATCAAAAAGACACAGCCACCCCAAAGTTTGGGACGCCTCTGTTTACAAGAACCTCGTTTACAGTACAAGTTCAACATCGCAGAAAGTGAAAAATGGATAAAGAAGTTGTGGTATTTACTTACAAAGCAATATCACTCAGCAATGAAATCTATGTCATCAGGCCCTTAGCAGCACAATGAGTGGATTCAGGTATGATGATTCTAACTGAAATAAGTCACACAGAAAAAGAAACATCATAAGATATCAGTAATACACGGAATGTAAACTTGGCTACACAGGAACTGAATTACAGAACAGAACAGGGTCTCAAATTTAGAAAACCAACTTATGCTTGCTTAAGGGGAAAGGTGAGTTGGGGTGCTGCATAAAACCAGAGATTGAAATGAGCACAGATAAAGTTCCTTAAGCCAAATATGGAATAGACAAGAGCTACTCCTTGCTCAACGAAATGGACTCAACACCGCATATTAAACGCCTAAGTTTGTACCTGACTAGTAAGTATCTTAAAACCTATGGATTGCTATGTCTCTGAAAGAGAATCAAGCGTGTGTACAGGGGCATAAACGCAGCAGTGATAGGATTGGAGAGGTTCGGTGAGCAAATGAAGACCCTTTGAAGTCATATTGCATGGTACCCATTACACGGGTCTCAACTCTCCAGGTTTAAGGTATTCTTCCTTCAGCTAAAACATGCATGTGGAACCCAAGTATGATCAACCATGTGAACGAGAGACGTGTTCAAATATGTCTCAGTTTTCCTCCCCTGGTACTCGGGTGCAACATTCCAGATGCTTTACTAACACTCTCCCCACTTGTAGAGTCAGCGCCTTTAACCTCCTGTTTGGCCCAGTTTGCAATTTCTGCGGAAGATGAACAGGAATAGCGAGAACCAATGAGAGGCTAGCTGGAGGTGTCTGGACGGGCAAATTTAACTCTCATTTCCCACCAGGAAGAGGAAATAACCAAAGGCTCAGCATGCCGTGCCGGAACCAGATTAGGGCCTGAAGCCATCCTGCGGTGTTGCGGCCAGCTCAAAAGAAAGCGAGTTGAAGAAAGGAGCTCAGGGGCACTGTAATTCACAAACCTGCAGAGTTATAAATGACAGCTATCGTCCAAAAATAGACTGAAGTAAGGCTGCCAAGAGGACTTGAAAGCGGGGCAAAATTGCAGGAAACCGATTTCAGGAGGTAGACTGGAATTGCATTGAAAGCATAGGAAAAGAGGCAGAACGTCCACAATGATGCACTTGGCCAAAAAGGGCGTATGCGTTTTTTCCTGAATATATTCAGGAAAAAACGCATACGCCCTTTTTGGCCAACCAAGCAAGCTTGCAAAGGAAATCTGCACTACAATGAAGTCTCACTTCCCCCCGGTCAAAAGGGCCATCTGAAAAAAGTGTAAAATCCAGAAAGGCAGGACAGGCCATGGAGAACTGGGAGCCTTGTTATGCTGAAGGGCGGGATGTAAATTGCCAACAACCACTCGGGAGAAGTGTATGGTGTTTCCTGAAACATCTAAAAAACAAAGCAACAGAACCTAGGGCACTTCCACTTATGGTCCTATAGCTTAGGGAATTTAAAATCAAAAAGACACAGCCACCCCAAAGTTTGGAACGGCTCTGTTTACAAGAACCTCGTTTACAGTACAAGTTCAACATCGCAGAAAGTGAAAAATCGATAAAGAAGTTGTGGTATTTACTTACAAAGCAATATCACTCAGCAATGAAATCTGTGTCATCAGGCCCTTAGCAGCACAATGAGTGGATTCAGGTATGATGATTCTAACTGAAATAAGTCACACAGAAAAAGAAACATCATAAGATATCAGTAATACATGGAATGTAAACTTGGCTACAAAGGAACTGAATTACAGAACAGAACAGGGTCTCAAATTTAGAAAACCAACTTATGCTTGCTTAAGGGTAAAGGTGAGTTGGGGTGCTGCATAAAACCAGAGATTGAAATGAGCACAGATAAAGTTCCTTAAGTCAAATATGGAATAGACAAGAGCTACTCCTTGCTCAACGAAATGGACTCAACACCGCATATTAAACGCCTAAGTTTGTATCTGACTAGTAAGTATCTTAAAACCTATGGATTGCTATGTCTCCGAAAGAGAATCAAGCATGTGTACAGGGGCATAAACGCAGCAGTGATAGGATTGGAGAGGTTCGGTGAGCAAATGAAGACCCTTTGAAGTCATATTGCATGGTACCCATTCCACGGGTCTTAACTCTCCAGGTTTAAGGTATTCTTCCTTCAGTAAAACATGCATGTGGAAACCAAGTATGATCAACCATGTGAACGGGAGACGTGTTCAAATATGTCTCAGCTTTCCTCCACTGGTACTCGCGTGCAACATTCCAGATGCTTTACTAACACTCTCCCCACTTGGAGAGTCAGCGCCTTTAACCTCCTGTTTGGCACAGTTTGCAATTTCTGCGGAAGATGAACAGGAATAGTGAGAACCAATGAGAGACTAGCTGGAGGTGTCTGGACGGGCAAATTTAACTCTCATTTCCCACCAGGAAGAGGAAATAACCAAAGGCTCAGCGTGCCGTGCCGGAACCAGATTAGGGCCTGAAGCCATCCTGTGGTGTTGCGGCCAGGTCACAAGAAAGCGAGTTGAAGAAAGGAGCTCAGGGGCACTGTAATTCACAAACCTGCAGAGTTATAAATGACAGCTATCGTCCAAAAATAGACTGAAGTAAGGCTGCCAAGAGGACTTGAAAGCGGGGCAGAATTGCAGGAAACCGATTTCAGGAGGTAGACTGGAATTGCATTGAAAGCATAGGAAAAGAGGCAGAACGTCCACAATGATGCACTTGGCCAAAAAGGGCGTATGCGTTTTTTCCTGAATATATTCAGGAAAAAACGCATACGCCCTTTTTGGCCAACCAAGCAAGCTTGCAAAGGAAATCTGCACTACAATGAAGTCTCACTTCCCCCCGGTTAAAAGGGCCATCTGAAAAATGTGTAAAATCCAGAAAGGCAGGACAGGCCATGGAGAACTGGGAGCCTTGTTATGCTGAAGGGCGGGATGTAAATTGCCAACAAACACTCGGGAGAAGTGTATGGTGTTTCCTGAAACATCTAAAAAACAAAGCAACAGAGCCTAGGGCACTGCCACTTATGGTCCTATAGCTTAGGGAATTTAAAATCAAAAAGACACAGCCACCCCAAA
This sequence comes from Delphinus delphis, assembly GCF_949987515.2. NCBI lineage: Eukaryota > Metazoa > Chordata > Mammalia > Artiodactyla > Delphinidae > Delphinus > Delphinus delphis. The sequence goes on from NW_027193054.1 coordinate 50,062, forward strand.
GTTTCGAACGGCTCTGTTTACAAGAACCTCGTTTACAGTACAAGTTCAACATCGAAGAAAGTGAAAAATGGATAAAAAAGTTGTGGTATTTACTTACAAAGCAATATCACTCAGCAATGAAATCTGTGTCATCAGGCCCTTAGCAGCACAATGAGTGGATTCAGGTATGATGATTCTAACTGAAATAAGTGACACAGAAAAAGAAACATCATAAGATATCAGTAATACACGGAATGTAAACTTGGCTACACAGGAACTGAATTACAGAACAGAACAGGGTCTCAAATTTAGAAAACCAACTTATGCTTGCTTAAGGGGAAAGGTGAGTTGGGGTGCTGCATAAAACCAGAGATTGAAATGAGCACAGATAAAGTTCCTTAAGCCAAATATGGAATAGACAAGAGCTACTCCTTGCTCAACGAAATGGACTCAACACCCCATATTAAACGCCTAAGAATGTACCTGACTAGTAAGTATCTTAAAACCTATGGATTGCTATGTCTCCAAAAGAGAATCAAGCGTGTGTACAGGGGCATAAACGCAGCAGTGATAGGATTGGAGAGGTTCGGTGAGCAAATTAAGACCCTTTGAAGTCATATTGCATGGTACCCATTACACGGGTCTCAACTCTCCAGGTTTAAGGTATTCTTCCTTCAGCTAAAACATGCATGTGGAACCCAGAGTATGATCAACCATGTGAACGGGAGACGTGTTCAAATATGTCTCAGTTTTCCTCTCCTGGTACTCGGGTGCAACATTCCAGACGCTTTACTAACACTCCCGACTTGGAGAGTCAGTGCCTTTAACCTCCTGTTTGGCCCAGTTTGCAATTTCTGCGGAAGATGAACAGGAATAGCGAGAACCAATGGGAGGCTAGCTGGAGGTGTCTGAACGGGCAAATTTAACTCTCATTTCCCACCAGGAAGAGGAAATAACCAGAGGCTCAGCGTGCCGTGCCGGAACCAGATTAGGGCCTGAAGCCATCCTGCGGTGTTGCGGCCAGGTCACAAGAAAGCAAGTTGAAGAAAGGAGCTCAGGGGCACTGTAATTCACAAACCTGCAGAGTTATAAATGAGAGCTATCGTCCAAAAATAGACTGAAGTAAGGCTGCCAAGAGGACTTGAAAGCGGGGCAGAATTGCAGGAAACCGATTTCAGGAGGTAGACTGGAATTGCATTGAAAGCATAGGAAAAGAGGCAGAACGTCCACAATGATGCACTTGGCCAAAAAGGGCGTATGCGTTTTTTCCTGAATATATTCAGGAAAAAACGCATACGCCCTTTTTGGCCAACCAAGCAAGCTTGCAAAGGAAATCTGCACTACAATGAAGTCTCACTTCCCCCCGGTCAAAAGGGCCATCTGAAAAAAGTGTAAAATCCAGAAAGGCAGGACAGGCCATGGAGAACTGGGAGCCTTGTTATGCTGATGGGCGGGATGTAAATTGCCAACAGCCACTTGGGAGAAGTGTATGGTGTTTCCTGAAACATCTAAAAAACAAAGCAACAGAGCCTAGGGCACTGCCACTTATGGTCCTATAGCTTAGGGAAATTAAAATCAAAAAGACACAGCCACCCCAAAGTTTGGGACGCCTCTGTTTACAAGAACCTCATTTACAGTAAAAGTTGAACATCGCAGAAAGTGAAAAATGGATAAAGAAGTTGTGGTATTTACTTACAAAGCAATATCACTCAGCAATGAAATCTGTGTCATCAGGCCCTTAGCAGCACAATGAGTGGATTCAGGTATGATGATTCCAACTGAAATAAGTCACACAGAAAAAGAAACATCATAAGATATCACTAATACACGGAATGTAAACTTGGCTACACAGGAACTGAATTACAGAACAGAACAGGGTCTCAAATTTAGAAAACCAACTTATGCTTGCTTAAGGGGAAAGGTGAGTTGGGGTGCTGCATAAAACCAGAGATTGAAATGAGCACAGATAAAGTTCCTTAAGCCAAATATGGAATAGACAAGAGCTACTCCTTGCTCAACGAAATGGACTCAACACCGCATATTAAACGCCTAAGAATGTACCTGACTAGTAAGTATCTTAAAACCTATCTATTGCTATGTCTCCGAAAGAGAATCAAGCATGTGTACAGGGGCATAAACGCAGCAGTGATAGGATTGGAGAGGTTCGGTGAGCAAATGAAGACCCTTTGAAGTCATATTGCATGGTACCCATTCCACGGGTCTTAACTCTCCAGGTTTAAGGTATTCTTCCTTCAGCTAAAACATGCATGTGGAACCCAAGTATGATCAACCATGTGAACGGGAGATGTGTTCAAATATGTCTCAGTTTTCGTACCCTGGTACTCGGGTGCAACATTCCAGACGCTTTACTAACACTCTCCCCACTTGGAGAGTCAGCGCCTTTAACCTCCTGTTTGGCCCAGTTTGCAATTTCTGCGGAAGATGAACAGGAATAGCGAGAACCAATGAGAGACTAGCTGGAGGTGTCTGGACGGGCAAATTTAACTCTCATTTCCCACCAGGAAGAGGAAATAACCAAAGGCTCAGCGTGCCATGCCGGAACCAGATTAGGGCCTGAAGCCATCCTGCGGTGTTGCAGCCAGCTCACAAGAAAGCGAGTTGAAGAAAGGAGCTCAGGGGCACTATAATTCACAAACCTGCAGAGTTATAAATGACAGCTATCGTCCAAAAATAGACTGAAGTAAGGCTGCCAAGAGGACTTGAAAGCGGGGCAGATTTGCAGGAAACCGATTTCAGGAGGTAGACTGGAATTGCATTGAAAGCATAGGAAAAGAGGCAGAACGTCCACAATGATGCACTTGTCCATAAAGTGCGTATGCGTTTTTTCCTGAATATATTCAGGAAAAAACGCATACGCCCTTTTTGGCCAACCAAGCAAACTTGCAAAGGAAATCTGCACTACAATGAAGTCTCACTTCCCCCCGGTCAAAAGGGCCATCTGAAAAAAGTGTAAAATCCAGAAAGGCAGGACAGGCCATGGAGAACTGGGAGCCTTGTTATGCTGATGGGCGGGATGTAAATTGCCAACAGACACTCAGGAGAAGTGTATGGTGTTTCCTGAAACATCTAAAAAACAAAGCAACAGAGCCTAGGGCACTTCCACTTATGGTCCTATAGCTTAGGGAAATTAAAATCAAAAAGACACAGCCACCCCAAAGTTTGGGACGCCTCCGTTTAAAAGAACCTCGTTTACCGTACAAGTTCAATATCACAGAAAGTGAAAAATGGATAAAGAAATTGTGGTACTTACGTACAATGCAGTATCACTCAGCAATGAAATCTATGTCATCAGGCCCGTAGCAGCATAATGAGTGGATTCAGGTACGATGATTCTAACTGAAATAAGTCACACAGAAAAAGAAACATCATAAGATATCACTAATACACGGAATGTAAACTTGGCTACACAGGAACTGCATTCCAAAACAGAACAGGGTCTCAAATTTAGAAAACCAACTTATGCTTGCTTAAGGGGAAAGGTGAGTTGGGGTGCTGCATAAAACCAGAGATTGAAATGAGCACAGATAAAGTTCCTTAAGCCAAATATGGAATAGACAAGAGCTACTCCTTGCTCAACGAAATGGACTCAAAACCCCATATTAAACGCCTAAGAATGTACCTGACTAGTAAGTATCTTAAAACCTATGGATTGCTATGTCTCCAAAAGAGAATCAAGCATGTGTACAGGGGCATAAATGCAGCAGTGATAGGATTGGAGAGGTTCGGTGAGCAAATGAAGACCCTTTGAAGTCATATTGCACGGTACCCATTCCACGGGTCTCAACTCTCCAGGTTTAAGGTATTCTTCCTTCAGCTAAAACATGCATGTGGAACCCAGAGTATGATCAACCATGTGAACGGGAGACGTGTTCAAATATGTCTCAGTTTTCCTACCCTGGTACTCGGGTGCAACACTCCAGACACTTTACTAACACTCTCCCAACTTGGAGAGTCAGTCCCTTTAACCTCCTGTTTGGCCCAGTTTGCAATTTCTGCGGAAGATGAACAGGAATAGCGAGAACCAATGAGAGACTAGCTGGAGGTGTCTGGACGGGCAAATTTAACTCTCATTTCCCACCAGGAAGAGGAAATAACCAGAGGCTCAGCGTGCCGTGCCGGAACCAGATTAGGGCCTGAAGCCATCCTGTGGTGTTGCGGCCAGGTCACAAGAAAGCAAGTTGAAGAAAGGAGCTCAGGGGCACTGTAATTCACAAACCTGCAGAGTTATAAATGAGAGCTATCGTCCAAAAATAGACTGAAGTAAGGCTGCCAAGAGGACTTGAAAGCGGGGCAGAATTGCAGGAAACCGATTTCAGGAGGTAGACTGGAATTGCATTGAAAGCATAGGAAAAGAGGCAGAACGTCCACAATGATGCACTTGGCCAAAAAGGGCGTATGCGTTTTTTCCTGAATATATTCAGGAAAAAACGCATACGCCCTTTTTGGCCAACCAAGCAAGCTTGCAAAGGAAATCTGCACTACAATGAAGTCTCACTTCCCCCCGGTCAAAAGGGCCATCTGAAAAAAGTGTAAAATCCAGAAAGGCAGGACAGGCCATGGAGAACTGGGAGCCTTGTTATGCTGATGGGCGGGATGTAAATTGCCAACAGCCACTTGGGAGAAGTGTATGGTGTTTCCTGAAACATCTAAAAAACAAAGCAACAGAGCCTAGGGCACTGCCACTTATGGTCCTATAGCTTAGGGAAATTAAAATCAAAAAGACACAGCCACCCCAAAGTTTGGGACGCCTCTGTTTACAAGAACCTCGTTTACAGTACAAGTTCAACATCGCAGAAAGTGAAAAATGGATAAAGAAGTTGTGGTATTTACTTACAAAGCAATATCACTCAGCAATGAAATCTATGTCATCAGGCCCTTAGCAGCACAATGAGTGGATTCAGGTATGATGATTCTAACTGAAATAAGTCACACAGAAAAAGAAACATCATAAGATATCAGTAATACACGGAATGTAAACTTGGCTACACAGGAACTGAATTACAGAACAGAACAGGGTCTCAAATTTAGAAAACCAACTTATGCTTGCTTAAGGGGAAAGGTGAGTTGGGGTGCTGCATAAAACCAGAGATTGAAATGAGCACAGATAAAGTTCCTTAAGCCAAATATGGAATAGACAAGAGCTACTCCTTGCTCAACGAAATGGACTCAACACCGCATATTAAACGCCTAAGTTTGTATCTGACTAGTAAGTATCTTAAAACCTATGGATTGCTATGTCTCTGAAAGAGAATCAAGCGTGTGTACAGGGGCATAAACGCAGCAGTGATAGGATTGGAGAGGTTCGGTGAGCAAATGAAGACCCTTTGAAGTCATATTGCATGGTACCCATTACACGGGTCTCAACTCTCCAGGTTTAAGGTATTCTTCCTTCAGCTAAAACATGCATGTGGAACCCAAGTATGATCAACCATGTGAACGGGAGACGTGTTCAAATATGTCTCAGTTTTCCTCCCCTGGTACTCGGGTGCAACATTCCAGATGCTTTACTAACACTCTCCCCACTTGGAGAGTCAGCGCCTTTAACCTCCTGTTTGGCCCAGTTTGCAATTTCTGCGGAAGATGAACAGGAATAGCGAGAACCAATGAGAGGCTAGCTGGAGGTGTCTGGACGGGCAAATTTAACTCTCATTTCCCACCAGGAAGAGGAAATAACCAAAGGCTCAGCATGCCGTGCCAGAACCAGATTAGGGCCTGAAGCCATCCTGCGGTGTTGCGGCCAGCTCAAAAGAAAGCGAGTTGAAGAAAGGAGCTCAGGGGCACTGTAATTCACAAACCTGCAGAGTTATAAATGACAGCTATCGTCCAAAAATAGACTGAAGTAAGGCTGCCAAGAGGATTTGAAAGCGGGGCAAAATTGCAGGAAACCGATTTCAGGAGGTAGACTGGAATTGCATTGAAAGCATAGGAAAAGAGGCAGAACGTCCACAATGATGCACTTGGCCAAAAAGGGCGTATGCGTTTTTTCCTGAATATATTCAGGAAAAAACGCATACGCCCTTTTTGGCCAACCAAGCAAGCTTGCAAAGGAAATCTGCACTACAATGAAGTCTCACTTCCCCCCGGTCAAAAGGGCCATCTGAAAAAAGTGTAAAATCCAGAAAGGCAGGACAGGCCATGGAGAACTGGGAGCCTTGTTATGCTGAAGGGCGGGATGTAAATTGCCAACAACCACTCGGGAGAAGTGTATGGTGTTTCCTGAAACATCTAAAAAACAAACAACAGAACCTAGGGCACTTCCACTTATGGTCCTATAGATTAGGGAATTTAAAATCAAAAAGACACAGCCACCCCAAAGTTTGGAACGGCTCTGTTTACAAGAACCTCGTTTACAGTACAAGTTCAACATCGCAGAAAGTGAAAAATGGATAAAGAAGTTGTGGTATTTACTTACAAAGCAATATCACTCAGCAATGAAATCTGTGTCATCAGGCCCTTAGCAGCACAATGAGTGGATTCAGGTATGATGATTCTAACTGAAATAAGTCACACAGAAAAAGAAACATCATAAGATATCAGTAATACATGGAATGTAAACTTGGCTACAAAGGAACTGAATTACAGAACAGAACAGGGTCTCAAATTTAGAAAACCAACTTATGCTTGCTTAAGGGTAAAGGTGAGTTGGGGTGCTGCATAAAACCAGAGATTGAAATGAGCACAGATAAAGTTCCTTAAGTCAAATATGGAATAGACAAGAGCTACTCCTTGCTCAACGAAATGGACTCAACACCGCATATTAAACGCCTAAGAATGTACCTGACTAGTAAGTATCTTAAAACCTATGGATTGCTATGTCTCCGAAAGAGAATCAAGCATGTGTACAGGGGCATAAACGCAGCAGTGATAGGATTGGAGAGGTTCGGTGAGCAAATGAAGACCCTTTGAAGTCATATTGCACGGTACCCATTCCACGGGTCTCAACTCTCCAGGTTTAAGGTATTCTTCCTTCAGCTAAAACATGCATGTGGAACCCAGAGTATGATCAACCATGTGAACGGGAGACGTGTTCAAATATGTCTCAGTTTTCCTCCCCTGGTACTCGGGTGCAACATTCCAGACGCTTTACTAACACTCTCCCCACTTGGAGAGTCAGGGCCTTTAACCTCCTGTTTGGCCCAGTTTGCAATTTCTGCGGAAGATGAACAGGAATAGCGAGAACCAATGAGAGACTAGCTGGAGGTGTCTGGACGGGCAAATTTAACTCTCATTTCCCACCAGGAAGAGGAAATAACCAAAGGCTCAGCGTGCCATGCCGGAACCATATTAGGGCCTGAAGCCATCCTGCGGTGTTGCAGCCAGCTCACAAGAAAGCGAGTTGAAGAAAGGAGCTCAGGGGCACTATAATTCACAAACCTGCAGAGTTATAAATGACAGCTATCGTCCAAAAATAGACTGAAGTAAGGCTGCCAAGAGGACTTGAAAGCGGGGCAGATTTGCAGGAAACCGATTTCAGGAGGTAGACTGGAATTGCATTGAAAGCATAGGAAAAGAGGCAGAACGTCCACAATGATGCACTTGGCCAAAAAGGGCGTATGCGTTTTTTCCTGAATATATTCAGGAAAAAACGCATACGCCCTTTTTGGCCAACCAAGCAAGCTTGCAAAGGAAATCTGCACTACAATGAAGTCTCACTTCCCCCCGGTTAAAAGGGCCATCTGAAAAATGTGTAAAATCCAGAAAGGCAGGACAGGCCATGGAGAACTGGGAGCCTTGTTATGCTGAAGGGTGGGATGTAAATTGCCAACAAACACTCGGGAGAAGTGTATGGTGTTTCCTGAAACATCTAAAAAACAAAGCAACAGAGCCTAGGGCACTGCCACTTATGGTCCTATAGCTTAGGGAATTTAAAATCAAAAAGACACAGCCACCCCAAAGTTTCGAACGGCTCTGTTTACAAGAACCTCGTTTACAGTACAAGTTCAACATCGAAGAAAGTGAAAAATGGATAAAAAAGTTGTGGTATTTACTTACAAAGCAATATCACTCAGCAATGAAATCTGTGTCATCAGGCCCTTAGCAGCACAATGAGTGGATTCAGGTATGATGATTCTAACTGAAATAAGTGACACAGAAAAAGAAACATCATAAGATATCAGTAATACACGGAATGTAAACTTGGCTACACAGGAACTGAATTACAGAACAGAACAGGGTCTCAAATTTAGAAAACCAACTTATGCTTGCTTAAGGGTAAAGGTGAGTTGGGGTGCTGCATAAAACCAGAGATTGAAATGAGCACAGATAAAGTTCCTTAAGCCAAATATGGAATAGACAAGAGCTACTCCTTGCTCAACGAAATGGACTCAACACCCCATATTAAACTCCTAAGAATGTACCTGACTAGTAAGTATCTTAAAACCTAGGGATTGCTATGTCTCCGAAAGAGAATCAAGCATGTGTACAGGGGCATAAACGCAGCAGTGATAGGATTGGAGAGGTTCGGTGAGCAAATGAAGACCCTTTGAAGTCATATTGCATGGTACCCATTCCACGGGTTTCAACTACCCAGGTTTAAGGTATTCTTCCTTCAGCTAAAACATGCATGTGGAACCTAGAGTATGATCAACCATGTGATCGGGAGACGTGTTCAAATATGTCTCAGTTTTCCTCCCCTGGTACTCGGGTGCAACATTCCAGATGCTTTACTAACACTCTCCCGACTTGGAGAGTCAGTCCCTTTAACCTCCTGTTTGGCCCAGTTTGCAATTTCTGCGGAAGCTGAACAGGAATAGCGAGAACCAATGAGAGGCTAGCTGCAGGTGTCTGGACGGGCAAATTTAACTCTCATTTCCCACCAGGAAGAGGAATTAACCAAAGGCTCAGCGTGCCGTGCCGGAACCAGATTAGGGCCTGAAGCCATCCTGCGGTGTTGCAGCCAGCTCACAAGAAAGCGAGTTGAAGAAAGGAGCTCAGGGGCACTGTAATTCACAAACCTGCAGAGTTATAAATGACAGCTATCGTCCAAAAATAGACTGAAGTAAGGCTGCCAAGAGGACTTGAAAGCGGGGCAGAATTGCAGGAAACCGATTTCAGGAGGTAGACTGGAATTGCATTGAAAGCATAGGAAAAGAGGCAGAACGTCCACAATGATGCACTTGGCCAAAAAGGGCGTATGCGTTTTTTCCTGAATATATTCAGGAAAAAACGCATACGCCCTTTTTGGCCAACCAAGCAAGCTTGCAAAGGAAATCTGCACTACAATGAAGTCTCACTTCCCCCCGGTCAAAAGGGCCATCTGAAAAAAGTGTAAAATCCAGAAAGGCAGGACAGGCCATGGAGAACTGGGAGCCTTGTTATGCTGAAGGGCGGGATGTAAATTGCCAACAACCACTCGGGAGAAGTGTATGGTGTTTCCTGAAACATCTAAAAAACAAAGCAACAGAGCCTAGGGCACTTCCACTTATGGTCCTATAGCTTAGGGAATTTAAAATCAAAAAGACACAGCCACCCCAAAGTTTGGAACGGCTCTGTTTACAAGAACCTCGTTTACAGTACAAGTTCAACATCGCAGAAAGTGAAAAATGGATAAAAAAGCTGTGGTATTTACTTACAAAGCAATATCACTCAGCAATGAAATCTGTGTCATCAGGCCCTTAGTAGCACAATGAGTGGATTCAGGTATGATGATTCCAAGTGAAATAAGTCACACAGAAAAAGAAACATCATAAGATATCACTAATACACGGAATGTAAACTTGGCTACACAGGAACTGAATTACAGAACAGAACAGGGTCTCAAATTTAGAAAACCAACTTATGCGTGCGTAAGGGGAAAGGTGAGTTGGGGTGCTGCATAAAACCAGAGATTGAAATGAGCACAGATAAAGTTCCTTAAGCCAAATATGGAATAGACAAGAGCTACTCCTTGCTCAACGAAATGGACTCAACACCGCATATTAAACGCCTAAGAATGTACCTGACTTGTAAGTATCTTAAAACCTATGGATTGCTATGTCTCCGAAAGAGAATCAAGCATGTGTACAGGGGCATAAAAGCAGCAGTGATAGGATTGGAGAGGTTCGGTGAGCAAATGTAGACCCTTTGAAGTCATATTGCATGGTACCCATTCCACGGGTTTCAACTACCCAGGTTTTAGGTATTCTTCCTTCAGCTAAAACATGAATGTGGAACCTAGAGTATGATCAACCATGTGATTGGGAGACGTGTTCAAATATGTCTCAGTTTTCCTCCCCTGGTACTCGGGTGCAACATTTGAGACGCTTTACTAACACTCTCCCCACTTGGAGAGTCTGCGCCTTTAACCTCCTGTTTGGCCCAGTTTGCAATTTCTGCGGAAGATGAACAGGAATAGCGAGAACCAATGAGAGACTAGCTGGAGGTGTCTGGACGGGCAAATTTAACTCTCATTTCCCACCAGGAAGAGGAAATAACCAGAGGCTCAGCGTGCCGTGCCGGAACCAGATTAGGGCCTGAAGCCATCCTGCGGTGTTGCGGCCAGGTCACAAGAAAGCAAGTTGAAGAAAGGAGCTCAGGGGCACTGTAATTCACAAACCTGCAGAGTTATAAATGACAGCTATCGTCCAATAATAGACTGAAGTAAGGCTGCCAAGAGGACTTGAATGCGGGGCAGAATTGCAGGAAACCGATTTCAGGAGGTAGACTGGAATTGCATTGAAAGCATAGGAAAAGAGGCAGAACGTCCACAATGATGCACTTGGCCAAAAAGGGCGTATGCGTTTTTTCCTGAATATATTCAGGAAAAAACGCATACGCCCTTTTTGGCCAACCAAGCAAGCTTGCAAAGGAAATCTGCACTACAATGAAGTCTCACTTCCCCCCGGTCAAAAGGGCCATCTGAAAAAAGTGTAAAATCCAGAAAGGCAGGACAGGCCATGGAGAACTGGGAGCCTTGTTATGCTGATGGGCGGGATGTAAATTGCCAACAGACACTCCGGAGAAGTGTATGGTGTTTCCTGAAACATCTAAAAAACAAAGCAACAGAGCCTAGGGCACTGCCACTTATGGTCCTATAGCTTAGGGAAATTAAAATCAAAAAGACACAGCCACCCCAAAGTTTGGGACGCCTCTGTTTACAAGAACCTCGTTTACAGTACAAGTTCAACATCGCAGAAAGTGAAAAATGGATAAAGAAGTTGTGGTATTTACTTACAAAGCAATATCACTCAGCAATGAAATCTATGTCATCAGGCCCTTAGCATCACAATGAGTGGATTCAGGTATGATGATTCTAACTGAAATAAGTCACACAGAAAAAGAAACATCATAAGATATCAGTAATACACGGAATGTAAACTTGGCTACACAGGAACTGAATTACAGAACAGAACAGGGTCTCAAATTTAGAAAACCAACTTATGCTTGCTTAAGGGGAAAGGTGAGTTGGGGTGCTGCATAAAACCAGAGATTGAAATGAGCACAGATAAAGTTCCTTAAGCCAAATATGGAATAGACAAGAGCTACTCCTTGCTCAACGAAATGGACTCAACACCGCATATTAAACGCCTAAGAATGTACCTGACTAGTAAGTATCTTAAAACCTATGGATTGCTATGTCTCCGAAAGAGAATCAAGCGTGTGTACAGGGGCATAAACGCAGCAGTGATAGGATTGGAGAGGTTCGGTGAGCAAATGAAGACCCTTTGAAGTCATATTGCATGGTACCCATTATACAGGTCTCAACTCTCCAGGTTTAAGGTATTCTTCATTCAGCTAAAACATGCATGTGGAACCCAGAGTATGATCAACCATGTGATCGGGAGATGTGTTCAAATATGTCTCAGTTTTCCTCCCCTGGTACTCGGGTGCAACATTCCAGACGCTTTACTAACACTCTCCCCACTTGCAGAGTCAGCGCCTTTAACCTCCTGTTTGGCCCAGTTTGCAATTTCTGCGGAAGATGAACAGGAATAGCGAGAACCAATGAGAGGCTAGCTGGAGGTGTCTGGACAGGCAAATTTAACACTCATTTCCCACCAGGAAGAGGAAATAACCAAAGCCTCAGCGTGCCGTGCCGGAACCAGATTAGGGCCTGAAGCCATCATGCGGTGTTGCGGCCAGCTCAAAAGAAAGCGAGTTGAAGAAAGGAGCTCAGGGGCACTGTAATTCACAAACCTGCAGAGTTATAAATGACAGCTATCGTCCAAAAATAGACTGAAGTAAGGCTGCCAAGAGGACTTGAAAGCGGGGCAGAATTGCAGGAAACCGATTTCAGGAGGTAGACTGGAATTGCATTGAAAGCATAGGAAAAGAGGCAGAACGTCCACAATGATGCACTTGGCCAAAAAGGGCGTATGCGTTTTTTCCTGAATATATTCAGGAAAAAACGCATACGCCCTTTTTGGCCAACCAAGCAAGCTTGCAAAGGAAATCTGCACTACAATGAAGTCTCACTTCCCCCCGGTCAAAAGGGCCATCTGAAAAAAGTGTAAAATCCAGAAAGGCAGGACAGGCCATGGAGAACTGGGAGCCTTGTTATGCTGAAGGGCGGGATGTAAATTGCCAAAAACCACTCAGGAGAAGTGTATGGTGTTTCCTGAAACATCTAAAAAACAAAGCAACAGAGCCTAGGGCACTTCCACTTATGGTCCTATAGCTTAGGGAATTTAAAATCAAAAAGACACAGCCACCCCAAAGTTTGGAACGGCTCTGTTTACAAGAACCTCGTTTACAGTACAAGTTCAACATCGCAGAAAGTGAAAAATGGATAAAAAAGTTGTGGTATTTACTTACAAAGCAATATCACTCAGCAATGAAATCTGTGTCATCAGGCCCTTAGTAGCACAATGAGTGGATTCAGGTATGATGATTCTAACTGAAATAAGTCACACAGAAAAAGAAACATCATAAGATATCAGTAATACACGGAATGTAAACTTGGCTACACAGGAACTGAATTACAGAACAGAACAGGGTCTCAAATTTAGAAAACCAACTTATGCTTGCTTAAGGGTAAAGGTGAGTTGGGGTGCTGCATAAAACCAGAGATTGAAATGAGCACAGATAAAGTTCCTTAAGCCAAATATGGAATAGACAAGAGCTACTCCTTGCTCAAAGAAATGGACTCAACACCGCATATTAAACGCCTAAGAATGTACCTGACTAGTAATTATCTTAAAATCTAGGGATTGCTATGTCTCCGAAAGAGAATCAAGCATGTGTACAGGGGCATAAACGCAGCAGTGATAGGATTGGAGAGGTTCGGTGAGCAAATGAAGACCCTTTGAATTCATATTGCATGGTACCCATTCCACGGGTTTCAACTACCCAGGTTTTAGGTATTCTTCCTTCAGCTAAAACATGCATGTGGAACCCAGAGTATGATCAACCATGTGATCGGGAGACGTGTTCAAATATGTCTCAGTTTTCCTCCCCTGGTACTCGGGTGCAACATTCCAGACGCTTTACTAACACTCTCCCCACTTGGAGAGTCAGCGCCTTTAACCTCCTGTTTGGCCCAGTTTGCAATTTCTGCGGAAGATGAACAGGAATAGCGAGAACCAATGAGAGACTAGCTGGAGGTGTCTGGACGGGCAAATTTAACTCTCATTTCCCACCAGGAAGAGGAAATAACCAGAGGCTCAGCGTGCCGTGCCGGAACCAGATTAGGGCCTGAAGCCATCCTGCGGTGTTGCGGCCAGCTCAAAAGAAAGCGAGTTGAAGAAAGGAGCTCAGGGGCACTGTAATTCACAAACCTGCAGAGTTATAAATGACAGCTATCGTCCAAAAATAGACTGAAGTAAGGCTGCCAAGAGGACTTGAAAGCGGGGCAGAATTGCAGGAAACCGATTTCAGGAGGTAGACTGGAATTGCATTGAAAGCATAGGAAAAGAGGCAGAACGTCCACAATGATGCACTTGGCCAAAAAGGGCGTATGCGTTTTTTCCTGAATATATTCAGGAAAAAACGCATACGCCCTTTTTGGCCAACCAAGCAAGCTTGCAAAGGAAATCTGCACTACAATGAAGTCTCACTTCCCCCCGGTCAAAAGGGCCATCTGAAAAAAGTGTAAAATCCAGAAAGGCAGGACAGGCCATGGAGAACTGGGAGCCTTGTTATGCTGAAGGGCGGGATGTAAATTGCCAACAACCACTCGGGAGAAGTGTATGGTGTTTCCTGAAACATCTAAAAAACAAAGCAACAGAGCCTAGGGCACTTCCACTTATGGTCCTATAGCTTAGGGAATTTAAAATCAAAAAGACACAGCCACCCCAAAGTTTGGAACGGCTCTGTTTACAAGAACCTCGTTTACAGTACAAGTTCAACATCGCAGAAAGTGAAAAATGGATAAAAAAGCTGTGGTATTTACTTACAAAGCAATATCACTCAGCAATGAAATCTGTGTCATCAGGCCCTTAGTAGCACAATGAGTGGATTCAGGTATGATGATTCCAAGTGAAATAAGTCACACAGAAAAAGAAACATCATAAGATATCACTAATACACGGAATGTAAACTTGGCTACACAGGAACTGAATTACAGAACAGAACAGGGTCTCAAATTTAGAAAACCAACTTATGCGTGCGTAAGGGGAAAGGTGAGTTGGGGTGCTGCATAAAACCAGAGATTGAAATGAGCACAGATAAAGTTCCTTAAGCCAAATATGGAATAGACAAGAGCTACTCCTTGCTCAACGAAATGGACTCAACACCGCATATTAAACGCCTAAGAATGTACCTGACTTGTAAGTATCTTAAAACCTATGGATTGCTATGTCTCCGAAAGAGAATCAAGCATGTGTACAGGGGCATAAAAGCAGCAGTGATAGGATTGGAGAGGTTCGGTGAGCAAATGTAGACCCTTTGAAGTCATATTGCATGGTACCCATTCCACGGGTTTCAACTACCCAGGTTTTAGGTATTCTTCCTTCAGCTAAAACATGAATGTGGAACCTAGAGTATGATCAACCATGTGATTGGGAGACGTGTTCAAATATGTCTCAGTTTTCCTCCCCTGGTACTCGGGTGCAACATTTGAGACGCTTTACTAACACTCTCCCCACTTGGAGAGTCTGCGCCTTTAACCTCCTGTTTGGCCCAGTTTGCAATTTCTGCGGAAGATGAACAGGAATAGCGAGAACCAATGAGAGACTAGCTGGAGGTGTCTGGACGGGCAAATTTAACTCTCATTTCCCACCAGGAAGAGGAAATAACCAGAGGCTCAGCGTGCCGTGCCGGAACCAGATTAGGGCCTGAAGCCATCCTGCGGTGTTGCGGCCAGGTCACAAGAAAGCAAGTTGAAGAAAGGAGCTCAGGGGCACTGTAATTCACAAACCTGCAGAGTTATAAATGACAGCTATCGTCCAATAATAGACTGAAGTAAGGCTGCCAAGAGGACTTGAATGCGGGGCAGAATTGCAGGAAACCGATTTCAGGAGGTAGACTGGAATTGCATTGAAAGCATAGGAAAAGAGGCAGAACGTCCACAATGATGCACTTGGCCAAAAAGGGCGTATGCGTTTTTTCCTGAATATATTCAGGAAAAAACGCATACGCCCTTTTTGGCCAACCAAGCAAGCTTGCAAAGGAAATCTGCACTACAATGAAGTCTCACTTCCCCCCGGTCAAAAGGGCCATCTGAAAAAAGTGTAAAATCCAGAAAGGCAGGACAGGCCATGGAGAACTGGGAGCCTTGTTATGCTGATGGGCGGGATGTAAATTGCCAACAGACACTCCGGAGAAGTGTATGGTGTTTCCTGAAACATCTAAAAAACAAAGCAACAGAGCCTAGGGCACTGCCACTTATGGTCCTATAGCTTAGGGAAATTAAAATCAAAAAGACACAGCCACCCCAAAGTTTGGGACGCCTCTGTTTACAAGAACCTCGTTTACAGTACAAGTTCAACATCGCAGAAAGTGAAAAATGGATAAAGAAGTTGTGGTATTTACTTACAAAGCAATATCACTCAGCAATGAAATCTATGTCATCAGGCCCTTAGCATCACAATGAGTGGATTCAGGTATGATGATTCTAACTGAAATAAGTCACACAGAAAAAGAAACATCATAAGATATCAGTAATACACGGAATGTAAACTTGGCTACACAGGAACTGAATTACAGAACAGAACAGGGTCTCAAATTTAGAAAACCAACTTATGCTTGCTTAAGGGGAAAGGTGAGTTGGGGTGCTGCATAAAACCAGAGATTGAAATGAGCACAGATAAAGTTCCTTAAGCCAAATATGGAATAGACAAGAGCTACTCCTTGCTCAACGAAATGGACTCAACACCGCATATTAAACGCCTAAGAATGTACCTGACTAGTAAGTATCTTAAAACCTATGGATTGCTATGTCTCCGAAAGAGAATCAAGCGTGTGTACAGGGGCATAAACGCAGCAGTGATAGGATTGGAGAGGTTCGGTGAGCAAATGAAGACCCTTTGAAGTCATATTGCATGGTACCCATTATACAGGTCTCAACTCTCCAGGTTTAAGGTATTCTTCATTCAGCTAAAACATGCATGTGGAACCCAGAGTATGATCAACCATGTGATCGGGAGATGTGTTCAAATATGTCTCAGTTTTCCTCCCCTGGTACTCGGGTGCAACATTCCAGACGCTTTACTAACACTCTCCCCACTTGCAGAGTCAGCGCCTTTAACCTCCTGTTTGGCCCAGTTTGCAATTTCTGTGGAAGATGAACAGGAATAGCGAGAACCAATGAGAGGCTAGCTGGAGGTGTCTGGACAGGCAAATTTAACACTCATTTCCCACCAGGAAGAGGAAATAACCAAAGCCTCAGCGTGCCGTGCCGGAACCAGATTACGGCCTGAAGCCATCATGCGGTGTTGCGGCCAGCTCAAAAGAAAGCGAGTTGAAGAAAGGAGCTCAGGGGCACTGTAATTCACAAACCTGCAGAGTTATAAATGACAGCTATCGTCCAAAAATAGACTGAAGTAAGGCTGCCAAGAGGACTTGAAAGCGGGGCAGAATTGCAGGAAACCGATTTCAGGAGGTAGACTGGAATTGCATTGAAAGCATAGGAAAAGAGGCAGAACGTCCACAATGATGCACTTGGCCAAAAAGGGCGTATGCGTTTTTTCCTGAATATATTCAGGAAAAAACGCATACGCCCTTTTTGGCCAACCAAGCAAGCTTGCAAAGGAAATCTGCACTACAATGAAGTCTCACTTCCCCCCGGTCAAAAGGGCCATCTGAAAAAAGTGTAAAATCCAGAAAGGCAGGACAGGCCATGGAGAACTGGGAGCCTTGTTATGCTGAAGGGCGGGATGTAAATTGCCAAAAACCACTCAGGAGAAGTGTATGGTGTTTCCTGAAACATCTAAAAAACAAAGCAACAGAGCCTAGGGCACTTCCACTTATGGTCCTATAGCTTAGGGAATTTAAAATCAAAAAGACACAGCCACCCCAAAGTTTGGAACGGCTCTGTTTACAAGAACCTCGTTTACAGTACAAGTTCAACATCGCAGAAAGTGAAAAATGGATAAAAAAGTTGTGGTATTTACTTACAAAGCAATATCACTCAGCAATGAAATCTGTGTCATCAGGCCCTTAGTAGCACAATGAGTGGATTCAGGTATGATGATTCTAACTGAAATAAGTCACACAGAAAAAGAAACATCATAAGATATCAGTAATACACGGAATGTAAACTTGGCTACACAGGAACTGAATTACAGAACAGAACAGGGTCTCAAATTTAGAAAACCAACTTATGCTTGCTTAAGGGTAAAGGTGAGTTGGGGTGCTGCATAAAACCAGAGATTGAAATGAGCACAGATAAAGTTCCTTAAGCCAAATATGGAATAGACAAGAGCTACTCCTTGCTCAAAGAAATGGACTCAACACCGCATATTAAACGCCTAAGAATGTACCTGACTAGTAATTATCTTAAAATCTAGGGATTGCTATGTCTCCGAAAGAGAATCAAGCATGTGTACAGGGGCATAAACGCAGCAGTGATAGGATTGGAGAGGTTCGGTGAGCAAATGAAGACCCTTTGAAGTCATATTGCATGGTACCCATTCCACGGGTTTCAACTACCCAGGTTTTAGGTATTCTTCCTTCAGCTAAAACATGCATGTGGAACCCAGAGTATGATCAACCATGTGATCGGGAGACGTGTTCAAATATGTCTCAGTTTTCCTCCCCTGGTACTCGGGTGCAACATTCCAGACGCTTTACTAACACTCTCCCCACTTGGAGAGTCAGCGCCTTTAACCTCCTGTTTGGCCCAGTTTGCAATTTCTGCGGAAGATGAACAGGAATAGCGAGAACCAATGAGAGACTAGCTGGAGGTGTCTGGACGGGCAAATTTAACTCTCATTTCCCACCAGGAAGAGGAAATAACCAGAGGCTCAGCGTGCCGTGCCGGAACCAGATTAGGGCCTGAAGCCATCCTGCGGTGTTGCGGCCAGCTCAAAAGAAAGCGAGTTGAAGAAAGGAGCTCAGGGGCACTGTAATTCACAAACCTGCAGAGTTATAAATGACAGCTATCGTCCAAAAATAGACTGAAGTAAGGCTGCCAAGAG
This sequence comes from Delphinus delphis, assembly GCF_949987515.2. Classification (NCBI taxonomy): domain Eukaryota; kingdom Metazoa; phylum Chordata; class Mammalia; order Artiodactyla; family Delphinidae; genus Delphinus; species Delphinus delphis. The sequence goes on from NW_027193054.1 coordinate 68,556, forward strand.
GACTTGAAAGCGGGGCAGAATTGCAGGAAACCGATTTCAGGAGGTAGACTGGAATTGCATTGAAAGCATAGGAAAAGAGGCAGAACGTCCACAATGATGCACTTGGCCAAAAAGGGCGTATGCGTTTTTTCCTGAATATATTCAGGAAAAAACGCATACGCCCTTTTTGGCCAACCAAGCAAGCTTGCAAAGGAAATCTGCACTACAATGAAGTCTCACTTCCCCCCCGGTCAAAAGGGCCATCTGAAAAAAGTGTAAAATCCAGAAAGGCAGGACAGGCCATGGAGAACTGGGAGCCTTGTTATGCTGAAGGGCGGGATGTAAATTGCCAAAAACCACTCAGGAGAAGTGTATGGTGTTTCCTGAAACATCTAAAAAACAAAGCAACAGAGCCTAGGGCACTTCCACTTATGGTCCTATAGCTTAGGGAATTTAAAATCAAAAAGACACAGCCACCCCAAAGTTTGGAACGGCTCTGTTTACAAGAACCTCGTTTACAGTACAAGTTCAACATCGCAGAAAGTGAAAAATGGATTAAAAAGTTGTGGTATTTACTTACAAAGCAATATCACTCAGCAATGAAATCTGTGTCATCAGGCCCTTAGTAGCACAATGAGTGGATTCAGGTATGATGATTCTAACTGAAATAAGTCACACAGAAAAAGAAACATCATAAGATATCAGTAATACACGGAATGTAAACTTGGCTACACAGGAACTGAATTACAGAACAGAACAGGGTCTCAAATTTAGAAAACCAACTTATGCTTGCTTAAGCGGAAAGGTGAGTTGGGGTGCTGCATAAAACCAGAGATTGAAATGAGCACAGATAAAGTTCCTTAAGCCAAATATGGAATAGACAAGAGCTACTCCTTGCTCAAAGAAATGGACTCAACACCGCATATTAAACGCCTAAGAATGTACCTGACTAGTAAGTATCTTAAAACCTAGGGATTGCTATGTCTCCGAAAGAGAATCAAGCATGTGTACAGGGGCATAAACGCAGCAGTGATAGGATTGGAGAGGTTCGGTGAGCAAATGAAGACCCTTTGAAGTCATATTGCATGGTACCCATTCCACGGGTTTCAACTACCCAGGTTTTAGGTATTCTTCCTTCAGCTAAAACATGCATGTGGAACCCAGAGTATGATCAACCATGTGATCGGGAGACGTGTTCAAATATGTCTCAGTTTTCCTCCCCTGGTACTCGGGTGCAACATTCCAGACGCTTTACTAACACTCTCCCCACTTGGAGAGTCAGCGCCTTTAACCTCCTGTTTGGCCCAGTTTGCAATTTCTGCGGAAGATGAACAGGAATAGCGAGAACCAATGAGAGACTAGCTGGAGGTGTCTGGACGGGCAAATTTAACTCTCATTTCCCACCAGGAAGAGGAAATAACCAGAGGCTCAGCGTGCCGTGCCGGAACCAGATTAGGGCCTGAAGCCATCCTGCGGTGTTGCGGCCAGGTCACAAGAAAGCAAGTTGAAGAAAGGAGCTCAGGGGCACTGTAATTCACAAACCTGCAGAGTTATAAATGACAGCTATCGTCCAATAATAGACTGAAGTAAGGCTGCCAAGAGGACTTGAAAGCGGGGCAGAATTGCAGGAAACCGATTTCAGGAGGTAGACTGGAATTGCATTGAAAGCATAGGAAAAGAGGCCGAACGTCCACAATGATGCCCTTGGCCAAAAAGGTCGTATGCGTTTTTTCCTGAATATATTCAGGAAAAAACGCATACGCCCTTTTTGGCCAACCAAGCAAGCTTGCAAAGGAAATCTGCACTACAATGAAGTCTCACTTCCCCTCGGTCAAAAGGGCCATCTGAAAAAAGTGTAAAATCCAGAAAGGCAGGACAGGCCATGGAGAACTGGGAGCCTTGTTATGCTGATGGGCGGGATGTAAATTGCCAACAGCCACTTGGGAGAAGTGTATGGTGTTTCCTGAAACATCTAAAAAACAAAGCAACAGAGCCTAGGGCACTGCCACTTATGGTCCTATAGCTTAGGGAAATTAAAATCAAAAAGACACAGCCACCCCAAAGTTTGGGACGCCTCTGTTTACAAGAACCTCGTTTACAGTACAAGTTCAACATCGCAGAAAGTGAAAAATGGATAAAGAAGTTGTGGTATTTACTTACAAAGCAATATCACTCAGCAATGAAATCTATGTCATCAGGCCCTTAGCAGCACAATGAGTGGATTCAGGTATGATGATTCTAACTGAAATAAGTCACACAGAAAAAGAAACATCATAAGATATCAGTAATACACGGAATGTAAACTTGGCTACACAGGAACTGAATTACAGAACAGAACAGGGTCTCAAATTTAGAAAACCAACTTATGCTTGCTTAAGGGGAAAGGTGAGTTGGGGTGCTGCATAAAACCAGAGATTGAAATGAGCACAGATAAAGTTCCTTAAGCCAAATATGGAATAGACAAGAGCTACTCCTTGCTCAACGAAATGGACTCAACACCGCATATTAAACGCCTAAGTTTGTACCTGACTAGTAAGTATCTTAAAACCTATGGATTGCTATGTCTCTGAAAGAGAATCAAGCGTGTGTACAGGGGCATAAACGCAGCAGTGATAGGATTGGAGAGGTTCGGTGAGCAAATGAAGACCCTTTGAAGTCATATTGCATGGTACCCATTACACGGGTCTCAACTCTCCAGGTTTAAGGTATTCTTCCTTCAGCTAAAACATGCATGTGGAACCCAAGTATGATCAACCATGTGAACGAGAGACGTGTTCAAATATGTCTCAGTTTTCCTCCCCTGGTACTCGGGTGCAACATTCCAGATGCTTTACTAACACTCTCCCCACTTGGAGAGTCAGCGCCTTTAACCTCCTGTTTGGCCCAGTTTGCAATTTCTGCGGAAGATGAACAGGAATAGCGAGAACCAATGAGAGGCTAGCTGGAGGTGTCTGGACGGGCAAATTTAACTCTCATTTCCCACCAGGAAGAGGAAATAACCAAAGGCTCAGCATGCCGTGCCGGAACCAGATTAGGGCCTGAAGCCATCCTGCGGTGTTGCGGCCAGCTCAAAAGAAAGCGAGTTGAAGAAAGGAGCTCAGGGGCACTGTAATTCACAAACCTGCAGAGTTATAAATGACAGCTATCGTCCAAAAATAGACTGAAGTAAGGCTGCCAAGAGGACTTGAAAGTGGGGCAAAATTGCAGGAAACCGATTTCAGGAGGTAGACTGGAATTGCATTGAAAGCATAGGAAAAGAGGCAGAACGTCCACAATGATGCACTTGGCCAAAAAGGGCGTATGCGTTTTTTCCTGAATATATTCAGGAAAAAACGCATACGCCCTTTTTGGCCAACCAAGCAAGCTTGCAAAGGAAATCTGCACTACAATGAAGTCTCACTTCCCCCCGGTCAAAAGGGCCATCTGAAAAAAGTGTAAAATCCAGAAAGGCAGGACAGGCCATGGAGAACTGGGAGCCTTGTTATGCTGAAGGGCGGGATGTAAATTGCCAACAACCACTCGGGAGAAGTGTATGGTGTTTCCTGAAACATCTAAAAAACAAAGCAACAGAACCTAGGGCACTTCCACTTATGGTCCTATAGCTTAGGGAATTTAAAATCAAAAAGACACAGCCACCTCAAAGTTTGGAACGGCTCTGTTTACAAGAACCTCGTTTACAGTACAAGTTCAACATCGCAGAAAGTGAAAAATGGATAAAGAAGTTGTGGTATTTACTTACAAAGCAATATCACTCAGCAATGAAATCTGTGTCATCAGGCCCTTAGTAGCACAATGAGTGGATTCAGGTATGATGATTCTAACTGAAATAAGTGACACAGAAAAAGAAACATCATAAGATATCAGTAATACACGGAATGTAAACTTGGCTACACAGGAACTGAATTACAGAACAGAACAGGGTCTCAAATTTAGAAAACCAACTTATGCTTGCTTAAGGGTAAAGGTGAGTTGGGGTGCTGCATAAAACCAGAGATTGAAATGAGCACAGATAAAGTTCCTTAAGCCAAATATGGAATAGACAAGAGCTACTCCTTGCTCAACGAAATGGACTCAACACCCCATATTAAACTCCTAAGAATGTACCTGACTAGTAAGTATCTTAAAACCTAGGGATTGCTATGTCTCCGAAAGAGAATCAAGCATGTGTACAGGGGCATAAACGCAGCAGTGATAGGATTGGAGAGGTTCGGTGAGCAAATGAAGACCCTTTGAAGTCATATTGCATGGTACCCATTCCACGGGTTTCAACTACCCAGGTTTAAGGTATTCTTCCTTCAGCTAAAACATGCATGTAGAACCTAGAGTATGATCAACCATGTGATCGGGAGACGTGTTCAAATATGTCTCAGTTTTCCTCCCCTGGTACTCGGGTGCAACATTCCAGACGCTTTACTAACACTCTCCCCACTTGGAGAGTCAGCGCCTTTAACCTCCTGTTTGGCCCAGTTTGCAATTTCTGCGGAAGCTGAACAGGAATAGCGAGAACCAATGAGAGGCTAGCTGCAGGTGTCTGGACGGGCAAATTTAACTCTCATTTCCCACCAGGAAGAGGAATTAACCAAAGGCTCAGCATGCCGGGCCGGAACCAGATTAGGGCCTGAAGCCATCCTGCGGTGTTGCGGCCAGGTCACAAGAAAGCGAGTTGAAGGAAGGAGCTCAGGGGCACTGTAATTCACAAACCTGCAGAGTTATAAATGACAGCTATCGTCCAAAAATAGACTGAAGTAAGGCTGCCAAGAGGACTTGAAAGCGGGGCAGAATTGCAGGAAACCGATTTCAGGAGGTAGACTGGAATTGCATTGAAAGCATAGGAAAAGAGGCAGAACGTCCACAATGATGCACTTGGCCAAAAAGGGCGTATGCGTTTTTTCCTGAACATATTCAGGAAAAAACGCATACGCCCTTTTTGGCCAACCAAGCAAGCTTGCAAAGGAAATCTGCACTACAATGAAGTCTCACTTCCCCCGGTCAAAAGGGCCATCTGAAAAAAGTGTAAAATCCAGAAAGGCAGGACAGGCCATGGAGAACTGGGAGCCTTGTTATGCTGAAGGGCGGGATGTAAATTGCCAACAAACACTCAGGAGAAGTGTATGGTGTTTCCTGAAACATCTAAAAAACAAAGCAACAGAGCCTAGGGCACTTCCACTTATGGTCCTATAGCTTAGGGAATTTAAAATCAAAAAGACACAGCCACCCCAAAGTTTCGAACGGCTCTGTTTACAAGAACCTCGTTTACAGTACAAGTTCAACATCGAAGAAAGTGAAAAATGGATAAAAAAGTTGTGGTATTTACTTACAAAGCAATATCACTCAGCAATGAAATCTGTGTCATGAGGCCCTTAGCAGCACAATGAGTGGATTCAGGTATGATGATTCTAACTGAAATAAGTCACACAGAAAAAGAAACATCATAAGATATCAGTAATACACGGAATGTAAACTTGGCTACACAGGAACTGAATTACAGAACAGAACAGGGTCTCAAATTTAGAAAACCAACTTATGCTTGCTTAAGGGTAAAGGTGAGTTGGGGTGCTGCATAAAACCAGAGATTGAAATGAGCACAGATAAAGTTCCTTAAGCCAAATATGGAATAGACAAGAGCTACTCCTTGTTCAACGAAATGGACTCAACACCGCATATTAAACGCCTAAGAATGTACCTGACTAGTAAGTATCTTAAAACCTATGGATTGCTATGTCTCCGAAAGAGAATCAAGCATGTGTACAGGGGCATAAACGCAGCAGTGATAGGATTGGAGAGGTTTGGTGAGCAAATGAAGACCCTTTGAAGTCATATTGCATGGTACCCATTCCACGGGTTTCAACTACCCAGGTTTAAGGTATTCTTCCTTCAGCTAAAACATGCATGTGGAACCTAGAGTACGATCAACCATGTGATCGGGAGACGTGTTCAAATATGTCTCAGTTTTCGTACCCTGGTACTCGGGTGCAACATTCCAGACGCTTTACTAACACTCTCCCGACTTGGAGAGTCAGTCCCTTTAACCTCCTGTTTGGCCCAGTTTGCAATTTCTGCGGAAGATGAACAGGAATAGCGAGAACCAATGAGAGACTAGCTGGAGGTGTCTGGACAGGCAAATTTAACTCTCATTTCCCACCAGGAAGAGGAATTAACCAAAGGCTCAGCGTGCCGTGCCGGAACCAGATTAGGGCCTGAAGCAAATCCTGAGGTGTTGCGGCCAGCTCACAAGAAAGCGAGTTGAAGAAAGGAGCTCAGGGGCACTGTAATTCACAAACCTGCAGAGTTATAAATGACAGCTATCGTCCAAAAATAGACTGAAGTAAGGCTGCCAAGAGGACTTGAAAGCGGGGCAGAATTGCAGGAAACCGATTTCAGGAGGTAGACTGGAATTGCATTGAAAGCATAGGAAAAGAGGCAGAACGTCCACAATGATGCACTTGGCCAAAAAGGGCGTATGCGTTTTTTCCTGAATATATTCAGGAAAAAACGCATACGCCCTTTTTGGCCAACCAAGCAAGCTTGCAAAGGAAATCTGCACTACAATGAAGTCTCACTTCCCCCCGGTCAAAAGGGCCATCTGAAAAAAGTGTAAAATCCAGAAAGGCAGGACAGGCCATGGAGAACTGGGAGCCTTGTTATGCTGATGGGCGGGATGGAAATTGCCAACAGACACTCCGGAGAAGTGTATGGTGTTTCCTGAAACATCTAAAAAACAAAGCAACAGAACCTAGGGCACTTCCACTTATGGTCCTATAGCTTAGGGAAATTAAAATCAAAAAGACACAGCCACCTCAAAGTTTGGAACGGCTCTGTTTACAAGAACCTCGTTTACAGTACAAGTTCAACATCGCAGAAAGTGAAAAATGGATAAAGAAGTTGTGGTATTTACTTACAAAGCAATATCACTCAGCAATGAAATCTGTGTCATCAGGCCCTTAGCAGCACAATGAGTGGATTCAGGTATGATGATTCTAACTGAAATAAGTCACACAGAAAAAGAAACATCATAAGATATCAGTAATACACGGAATGTAAACTTGGCTACACAGGAACTGAATTACAGAACAGAACAGGGTCTCAAATTTAGAAAACCAACTTATGCTTGCTTAAGGGGAAAGGTGAGTTGGGGTGCTGCATAAAACCAGAGATTGAAATGAGCACAGATAAAGTTCCTTAAGCCAAATATGGAATAGACAAGAGCTACTCCTTGCTCAACGAAATGGACTCAACACCGCATATTAAACGCCTAAGAATGTACCTGACTAGTAAGTATCTTAAAACCTATGGATTGCTATGTCTCCGAAAGAGAATCAAGCATGTGTACAGGGGCATAAAAGCAGCAGTGATAGGATTGGAGAGGTTCGGTGAGCAAATGAAGACCCTTTGAAGTCATATTGCATGGTACCCATTCCACGGGTTTCAACTACCCGGGTTTTAGGTATTCTTCCTTCAGCTAAAACATGCATGTGGAACCCAGAGTATGATCAACCATGTGATCGGGAGACGTGTTCAAATATGTCTCAGTTTTCGTACCCTGGTACTCGGGTGCAACATTCCAGATGCTTTACTAACACTCTCCCAACTTGGAGAGTCAGTCCCTTTAACCTCCTGTTTGGCCCAGTTTGCAATTTCTGCGGAAGATGAACAGGAATAGTGAGAACCAATGAGAGACTAGCTGGAGGTGTCTGGACGGGCAAATTTAACTCTCATTTCCCACCAGGAAGAGGAATTAACCAAAGGCTCAGCGTGCCGTGCCGGAACCAGATTAGGGCCTGAAGCCATCCTGCGGTGTTGCGGCCAGCTCAAAAGAAAGCGAGTTGAAGAAAGGAGCTCAGGGGCACTGTAATTCACAAACCTGCAGAGTTATAAATGACAGCTATCGTCCAAAAATAGACTGAAGTAAGGCTGCCAAGAGGACTTGAAAGCGGGGCAGAATTGCAGGAAACCGATTTCAGGAGGTAGACTGGAATTGCATTGAAAGCATAGGAAAAGAGGCAGAACGTCCACAATGATGCACTTGGCCAAAAAGGGCGTATGCGTTTTTTCCTGAATATATTCAGGAAAAAACGCATACGCCCTTTTTGGCCAACCAAGCAAGCTGGCAAAGGAAATCTGCACTACAATGAAGTCTCACTTCCCCCCGGTCAAAAGGGCCATCTGAAAAAAGTGTAAAATCCAGAAAGGCAGGACAGGCCATGGAGAACTGGGAGCCTTGTTATTCTGAAGGGCGGGATGTAAATTGCCAAGAACCACTCGGGAGAAGTGTATGGTGTTAACTGAAACATCTAAAAAACAAAGCAACAGAGCCTAGGGAACTTCCACTTATGGTCCTATAGCTTAGGGAAATTAAAATCAAAAAGACACAGCCACCCCAAAGTTTGGAACGGCTCTGTTTACAAGAACCTCGTTTACAGTACAAGTTCAACATCGCAGAAAGTGAAAAATGGATAAAGAAGTTGTGGTATTTACTTACAAAGCAATATCACTCAGCAATGAAATCTATGTCATCAGGCCCTTAGCAGCACAATGAGTGGATTCAGGTATGATGATTCTAACTGAACTAAGTCACACAGAAAAAGAAACATCATAAGATATCAGTAATACACGGAATGGAAACTTGGCTACACAGGAACTGAATTACAGAACAGAACAGGGTCTTAAATTTAGAAAACCAACTTATTCTTGCTTAAAGGTAAAGGTGAGTTGGGGTGCTGCATAAAACCAGAGATTGAAATGAGCACAGATAAAGTTCCTTAAGTCAAATATGGAATAGACAAGAGCTACTCCTTGCTCAACGAAATGGACTCAACACCGCATATTAAACGCCTAAGAATGTACCTGAGTAGTAAGTATCTTAAAACCTATGGATTGCTATGTCTCCAAAAGAGAATCAAGCATGTGTACAGGGGCATAAATGCAGCAGTGATAGCATTGGAGAGGTTCGGTGAGCAAATGAAGACCCTTTGAAGTCATATTGCATGGTACCCATTACACGGGTCTCAACTCTCCAGGTTTAAGGTATTCTTCCTTCAGCTAAAACATGCATGTGGAACCCAAGTATGATCAACCATGTGAACGGGAGACGTGTTCAAATATGTCTCAGTTTTCCTCCCCTGGTACTCGGGTGCAACATTCCAGACGCTTTACTGACACTCTCCCCACTTGGAGAGTCAGTCCCTTTAACCTCTTGTTTGGCCCAGTTTGCAATTTCTGCGGAAGATGAACAGGAATAGCGAGAACCAATGAGAGGCTAGCTGGAGGTGTCTGGACGGGCAAATTTAACTCTCATTTCCCACCAGGAAGAGGAATTAACCAAAGGCTCAGCATGCCGGGCCGGAACCAGATTAGGGCCTGAAGCCATCCTGCGGTGTTGCGGCCAGGTCACAAGAAAGCGAGTTGAAGAAAGGAGCTCAAGAGCACTGTAATTCACAAACCTGCAGAGTTATAAATGACAGCTATCGTCCAAAAATAGACTGAAGTAAGGCTGCCAAGAGGACTTGAAAGCGGGGCAGAATTGCAGGAAACCGATTTCAGGAGGTAGACTGGAATTGCATTGAAAGCATAGGAAAAGAGGCAGAACGTCCACAATGATGCACTTGGCCAAAAAGGGCGTATGCGTTTTTTCCTGAATATATTCAGGAAAAAACGCATACGCCCTTTTTGGCCAACCAAGCAAGCTTGCAAAGGAAATCTGCACTACAATGAAGTCTCACTTCCCCCCGGTCAAAAGGGCCATCTGAAAAAAGTGTAAAATCCAGAAAGGCAGGACAGGCCATGGAGAACTGGGAGCCTTGTTATGCTGATGGGCGGGATGTAAATTGCCAACAGACACTCCGGAGAAGTGTATGGTGTTTCCTGAAACATCTAAAAAACAAAGCAACAGAGCCTAGGGCACTGCCACTTATGGTCCTATAGCTTAGGGAAATTAAAATCAAAAAGACACAGCCACCCCAAAGTTTGGGACACCACTGTTTACAAGAACATCGTTTACAGTACAAGTTCAACATCGCAGAAAGTGAAAAATGGATAAAGAAGTTGTGGTATTTACTTACAAAGCAATATCACTCAGCAATGAAATCTATGTCATCAGGCCCTTAGCAGCACAATGAGTGGATTCAGGTATGATGATTCTAACTGAAATAAGTGACACAGAAAAAGAAACATCATAAGATATCAGTAATACACGGAATGTAAACTTGGCTACACAGGAACTGAATTACAGAACAGAACAGGGTCTCAAATTTAGAAAACCAACTTATGCTTGCTTAAGGGTAAAGGTGAGTTGGGGTGCTGCATAAAACCAGAGATTGAAATGAGCACAGATAAAGTTCCTTAAGCCAAATATGGAATAGACAAGAGCTACTCCTTGTTCAACGAAATGGACTCAAGACCGCATATTAAACGCCTAAGAATGTACCTGACTAGTAAGTATCTTAAAACCTATGGATTGCTATGTCTCCGAAAGAGAATCAAGCATGTGTACAGGGGCATAAACGCAGCAGTGATAGGATTGGAGAGGTTCGGTGAGCAAATGAAGACCCTTTGAAGTCATATTGCATGGTACCCATTCCACGGGTTTCAACTACCCAGGTTTAAGGTATTCTTCCTTCAGCTAAAACATGCATGTGGAACCTAGAGTATGATCAACCATGTGATCGGGAGACGTGTTCAAATATGTCTCAGTTTTCGTACCCTGGTACTCGGGTGCAACATTCCAGACGCTTTACTAACACTCTCCCGACTTGGAGAGTCAGTCCCTTTAACCTCCTGTTTGGCCCAGTTTGCAATTTCTGCGGAAGATGAACAGGAATAGCGAGAACCAATGAGAGCCTAGCTGGAGGTGTCTGGACGGGCAAATTTAACTCTCATTTCCCACCAGGAAGAGGAATTAACCAAAGGCTCAGCGTGCCGTGCCAGAACCAGATTAGGGCCTGAAGCCATCCTGCGGTGTTGCGGCCAGCTCAAAAGAAAGCGAGTTGAAGAAAGGAGCTCAGGGGCACTGTAATTCACAAACCTGCAGAGTTATAAATGACAGCTATCGTCCAAAAATAGACTGAAGTAAGGCTGCCAAGAGGACTTGAAAGCGGGGCAGAATTGCAGGAAACCGATTTCAGGAGGTAGACTGGAATTGCATTGAAAGCATAGGAAAAGAGGCAGAACGTCCACAATGATGCACTTGGCCAAAAAGGGCGTATGCGTTTTTTCCTGAATATATTCAGGAAAAAACGCATACGCCCTTTTTGGCCAACCAAGCAAGCTTGCAAAGGAAATCTGCACTACAATGAAGTCTCACTTCCCCCCGGTCAAAAGGGCCATCTGAAAAAAGTGTAAAATCCAGAAAGGCAGGACAGGCCATGGAGAACTGGGAGCCTTGTTATGCTGATGGGCGGGATGGAAATTGCCAACAGACACTCCGGAGAAGTGTATGGTGTTTCCTGAAACATCTAAAAAACAAAGCAACAGAACCTAGGGCACTTCCACTTATGGTCCTATAGCTTAGGGAAATTAAAATCAAAAAGACACAGCCACCTCAAAGTTTGGAACGGCTCTGTTTACAAGAACCTCGTTTACAGTACAAGTTCAACATCGCAGAAAGTGAAAAATGGATAAAGAAGTTGTGGTATTTACTTACAAAGCAATATCACTCAGCAATGAAATCTGTGTCATCAGGCCCTTAGCAGCACAATGAGTGGATTCAGGTATGATGATTCTAACTGAAATAAGTCACACAGAAAAAGAAACATCATAAGATATCAGTAATACACGGAATGTAAACTTGGCTACACAGGAACTGAATTACAGAACAGAACAGGGTCTCAAATTTAGAAAACCAACTTATGCTTGCTTAAGGGGAAAGGTGAGTTGGGGTGCTGCATAAAACCAGAGATTGAAATGAGCACAGATAAAGTTCCTTAAGCCAAATATGGAATAGACAAGAGCTACTCCTTGCTCAACGAAATGGACTCAACACCCCATATTAAACGCCTAAGAATGTACCTGACTAGTAAGTATCTTAAAACCTAAGGATTGCTATGTCTCCGAAAGAGAATCAAGCATGTGTACAGGGGCATAAACGCAGCAGTGATAGGATTGGAGAGGTTCGGTGAGCAAATGAAGACCCTTTGAAGTCATATTGCATGGTACCCATTCCACGGGTTTCAACTACCCAGGTTTTAGGTATTCTTCCTTCAGCTAAAACATGCATGTGGAACCCAGAGTATGATCAACCATGTGATCGGGAGACGTGTTCAAATATGTCTCAGTTTTCCTCCCCTGGTACTCGCGTGCAACATTCCAGACGCTTTACTAACACTCCCCCACTTGGAGAGTCAGCGCCTTTAACCTCCTGTTTGGCACAGTTTGCAATTTCTGCGGAAGATGAACAGGAATAGCGAGAACCAATGAGAGACTAGCTGGAGGTGTCTGGACGGGCAAATTTAACTCTCATTTCCCACCAGGAAGAGGAAATAATCAAAGGCTCAGCGTGCCGTGCCGGAACCAGATTAGGGCCTGAAGCCATCCTGTGGTGTTGCGGCCAGGTCACAAGAAAGCGAGTTGAAGAAAGGAGCTCAGGGGCACTGTAATTCACAAACCTGCAGAGTTATAAATGACAGCTATCGTCCAAAAATAGACTGAAGTAAGGCTGCCAAGAGGACTTGAAAGCGGGGCAGAATTGCAGGAAACCGATTTCAGGAGGTAGACTGGAATTGCATTGAAAGCATAGGAAAAGAGGCAGAACGTCCACAATGATGCACTTGGCCAAAAAGGGCGTATGCGTTTTTTCCTGAATATATTCAGGAAAAAACGCATACGCCCTTTTTGGCCAACCAAGCAAGCTTGCAAAGGAAATCTGCACTACAATGAAGTCTCACTTCCCCCCGGTCAAAAGGGCCATCTGAAAAAAGTGTAAAATCCAGAAAGGCAGGACAGGCCATGGAGAACTGGGAGCCTTGTTATGCTGAAGGGCGGGATGTAAATTGCCAACAAACACTCGGGAGAAGTGTATGGTGTTTCCTGAAACATCTAAAAAACAAAGCAACAGAGCCTAGGGCACTGCCACTTATGGTCCTATAGCTTAGGGAATTTAAAATCAAAAAGACACAGCCACCCCAAAGTTTGGAACAGCTCTGTTTACAAGAACCTCGTTTACAGTACAAGTTCAACATCGAAGAAAGTGAAAAATGGATAAAGAAGTTGTGGTATTTACTTGCAAAGCAATATCACTCAGCAATGAAATCTGTGTCATCAGGCCCTTAGCAGCACAATGAGTGGATTCAGGTATGATGATTCTAACTGAAATAAGTGACACAGAAAAAGAAACATCATAAGATATCAGTAATACACGGAATGTAAACTTGGCTACACAGGAACTGAATTACAGAACAGAACAGGGTCTCAAATTTAGAAAACCAACTTATGCTTGCTTAAGGGTAAAGGTGAGTTGGGGTGCTGCATAAAACCAGAGATTGAAATGAGCACAGATAAAGTTCCTTAAGCCAAATATGGAATAGACAAGAGCTACTCCTTGCTCAACGAAATGGACTCAACACCCCATATTAAACTCCTAAGAATGTACCTGACTAGTAAGTATCTTAAAACCTAGGGATTGCTATGTCTCCGAAAGAGAATCAAGCATGTGTACAGGGGCATAAACGCAGCAGTGATAGGATTGGAGAGGTTCGGTGAGCAAATGAAGACCCTTTGAAGTCATATTGCATGGTACCCATTCCACGGGTTTCAACTACCCAGGTTTAAGGTATTCTTCCTTCAGCTAAAACATGCATGTAGAACCTAGAGTATGATCAACCATGTGATCGGGAGACGTGTTCAAATATGTCTCAGTTTTCCTCCCCTGGTACTCGGGTGCAACATTCCAGACGCTTTACTAACACTCTCCCCACTTGGAGAGTCAGCGCCTTTAACCTCCTGTTTGGCCCAGTTTGCAATTTCTGCGGAAGCTGAACAGGAATAGCGAGAACCAATGAGAGGCTAGCTGCAGGTGTCTGGACGGGCAAATTTAACTCTCATTTCCCACCAGGAAGAGGAATTAACCAAAGGCTCAGCATGCCGGGCCGGAACCAGATTAGGGCCTGAAGCCATCCTGCGGTGTTGCGGCCAGGTCACAAGAAAGCGAGTTGAAGGAAGGAGCTCAGGGGCACTGTAATTCACAAACCTGCAGAGTTATAAATGACAGCTATCGTCCAAAAATAGACTGAAGTAAGGCTGCCAAGAGGACTTGAAAGCGGGGCAGAATTGCAGGAAACCGATTTCAGGAGGTAGACTGGAATTGCATTGAAAGCATAGGAAAAGAGGCAGAACGTCCACAATGATGCACTTGGCCAAAAAGGGCGTATGCGTTTTTTCCTGAACATATTCAGGAAAAAACGCATACGCCCTTTTTGGCCAACCAAGCAAGCTTGCAAAGGAAATCTGCACTACAATGAAGTCTCACTTCCCCCGGTCAAAAGGGCCATCTGAAAAAAGTGTAAAATCCAGAAAGGCAGGACAGGCCATGGAGAACTGGGAGCCTTGTTATGCTGAAGGGCGGGATGTAAATTGCCAACAAACACTCAGGAGAAGTGTATGGTGTTTCCTGAAACATCTAAAAAACAAAGCAACAGAGCCTAGGGCACTTCCACTTATGGTCCTATAGCTTAGGGAATTTAAAATCAAAAAGACACAGCCACCCCAAAGTTTCGAACGGCTCTGTTTACAAGAACCTCGTTTACAGTACAAGTTCAACATCGAAGAAAGTGAAAAATGGATAAAAAAGTTGTGGTATTTACTTACAAAGCAATATCACTCAGCAATGAAATCTGTGTCATCAGGCCCTTAGCAGCACAATGAGTGGATTCAGGTATGATGATTCTAACTGAAATAAGTCACACAGAAAAAGAAACATCATAAGATATCAGTAATACACGGAATGTAAACTTGGCTACACAGGAACTGAATTACAGAACAGAACAGGGTCTCAAATTTAGAAAACCAACTTATGCTTGCTTAAGGGTAAAGGTGAGTTGGGGTGCTGCATAAAACCAGAGATTGAAATGAGCACAGATAAAGTTCCTTAAGCCAAATATGGAATAGACAAGAGCTACTCCTTCTTCAACGAAATGGACTCAACACCGCATATTAAACGCCTAAGAATGTACCTGACTAGTAAGTATCTTAAAACCTATGGATTGCTATGTCTCCGAAAGAGAATCAAGCATGTGTACAGGGGCATAAACGCAGCAGTGATAGGATTGGAGAGGTTTGGTGAGCAAATGAAGACCCTTTGAAGTCATATTGCATGGTACCCATTCCACGGGTTTCAACTACCCAGGTTTAAGGTATTCTTCCTTCAGCTAAAACATGCATGTGGAACCTAGAGTACGATCAACCATGTGATCGGGAGACGTGTTCAAATATGTCTCAGTTTTTGTACCCTGGTACTCGGGTGCAACATTCCAGACGCTTTACTAACACTCTCCCGACTTGGAGAGTCAGTCCCTTTAACCTCCTGTTTGGCCCAGTTTGCAATTTCTGCGGAAGATGAACAGGAATAGCGAGAACCAATGAGAGACTAGCTGGAGGTGTCTGGACAGGCAAATTTAACTCTCATTTCCCACCAGGAAGAGGAATTAACCAAAGGCTCAGCGTGCCGTGCCGGAACCAGATTAGGGCCTGAAGCAAATCCTGAGGTGTTGCGGCCAGCTCACAAGAAAGCGAGTTGAAGAAAGGAGCTCAGGGGCACTGTAATTCACAAACCTGCAGAGTTATAAATGACAGCTATCGTCCAAAAATAGACTGAAGTAAGGCTGCCAAGAGGACTTGAAAGCGGGGCAGAATTGCAGGAAACCGATTTCAGGAGGTAGACTGGAATTGCATTGAAAGCATAGGAAAAGAGGCAGAACGTCCACAATGATGCACTTGGCCAAAAAGGGCGTATGCGTTTTTTCCTGAATATATTCAGGAAAAAACGCATACGCCCTTTTTGGCCAACCAAGCAAGCTGGCAAAGGAAATCTGCACTACAATGAAGTCTCACTTCCCCCCGGTCAAAAGGGCCATCTGAAAAAAGTGTAAAATCCAGAAAGGCAGGACAGGCCATGGAGAACTGGGAGCCTTGTTATTCTGAAGGGCGGGATGTAAATTGCCAAGAACCACTCGGGAGAAGTGTATGGTGTTAACTGAAACATCTAAAAAACAAAGCAACAGAGCCTAGGGAACTTCCACTTATGGTCCTATAGCTTAGGGAAATTAAAATCAAAAAGACACAGCCACCCCAAAGTTTGGAACGGCTCTGTTTACAAGAACCTCGTTTACAGTACAAGTTCAACATCGCAGAAAGTGAAAAATGGATAAAGAAGTTGTGGTATTTACTTACAAAGCAATATCACTCAGCAATGAAATCTATGTCATCAGGCCCTTAGCAGCACAATGAGTGGATTCAGGTATGATGATTCTAACTGAACTAAGTCACACAGAAAAAGAAACATCATAAGATATCAGTAATACACGGAATGGAAACTTGGCTACACAGGAACTGAATTACAGAACAGAACAGGGTCTCAAATTTAGAAAACCAACTTATTCTTGCTTAAAGGTAAAGGTGAGTTGGGGTGCTGCATAAAACCAGAGATTGAAATGAGCACAGATAAAGTTCCTTAAGTCAAATATGGAATAGACAAGAGCTACTCCTTGCTCAACGAAATGGACTCAACACCGCATATTAAACGCCTAAGAATGTACCTGAGTAGTAAGTATCTTAAAACCTATGGATTGCTATGTCTCCAAAAGAGAATCAAGCATGTGTACAGGGGCATAAACGCAGCAGTGATAGGATTGGAGAGGTTCGGTGAGCAAATGAAGACCCTTTGAAGTCATATTGCATGGTACCCATTACACGGGTCTCAACTCTCCAGGTTTAAGGTATTCTTCCTTCAGCTAAAACATGCATGTGGAACCCAAGTATGATCAACCATGTGATCGGGAGACGTGTTCAAATATGTCTCAGTTTTCCTCCCCTGGTACTCGGGTGCAACATTCCAGACGCTTTACTGACACTCTCCCCACTTGGAGAGTCAGTCCCTTTAACCTCTTGTTTGGCCCAGTTTGCAATTTCTGCGGAAGATGAACAGGAATAGCGAGAACCAATGAGAGGCTAGCTGGAGGTGTCTGGACGGGCAAATTTAACTCTCATTTCCCACCAGGAAGAGGAATTAACCAAAGGCTCAGCATGCCGGGCCGGAACCAGATTAGGGCCTGAAGCCATCCTGCGGTGTTGCGGCCAGGTCACAAGAAAGCGAGTTGAAGAAAGGAGCTCAAGGGCACTGTAATTCACAAACCTGCAGAGTTATAAATGACAGCTATCGTCCAAAAATAGACTGAAGTAAGGCTGCCAAGAGGACTTGAAAGCGGGGCAGAATTGCAGGAAACCGATTTCAGGAGGTAGACTGGAATTGCATTGAAAGCATAGGAAAAGAGGCAGAACGTCCACAATGATGCACTTGGCCAAAAAGGGCGTATGCGTTTTTTCCTGAATATATTCAGGAAAAAACGCATACGCCCTTTTTGGCCAACCAAGCAAGCTTGCAAAGGAAATCTGCACTACAATGAAGTCTCACTTCCCCCCGGTCAAAAGGGCCATCTGAAAAAAGTGTAAAATCCAGAAAGGCAGGACAGGCCATGGAGAACTGGGAGCCTTGTTATGCTGATGGGCGGGATGTAAATTGCCAACAGACACTCCGGAGAAGTGTATGGTGTTTCCTGAAACATCTAAAAAACAAAGCAACAGAGCCTAGGGCACTGCCACTTATGGTCCTATAGCTTAGGGAAATTAAAATCAAAAAGACACAGCCACCCCAAAGTTTGGGACACCACTGTTTACAAGAACATCGTTTACAGTACAAGTTCAACATCGCAGAAAGTGAAAAATGGATAAAGAAGTTGTGGTATTTACTTACAAAGCAATATCACTCAGCAATGAAATCTATGTCATCAGGCCCTTAGCAGCACAATGAGTGGATTCAGGTATGATGATTCTAACTGAAATAAGTGACACAGAAAAAGAAACATCATAAGATATCAGTAATACACGGAATGTAAACTTGGCTACACAGGAACTGAATTACAGAACAGAACAGGGTCTCAAATTTAGAAAACCAACTTATGCTTGCTTAAGGGGAAAGGTGAGTTGGGGTGCTGCATAAAACTAGAGATTGAAATGAGCACAGATAAAGTTCCTTAAGCCAAATATGGAATAGACAAGAGCTACTCCTTGCTCAACGAAATGGACTCAACACCCCATATTAAACGCCTAAGAATGTACCTGACTTGTAAGTATCTTAAAACCTATGGATTGCTATGTCTCCAAAAGAGAATCAAGCATGTATACAGGGGCATAAACGCAGCAGTGATAGGATTGGAGAGGTTCGGTGAGCAAATGAAGACCCTTTGAAGTCATATTGCATGGTACCCATTCCACGGGTTTCAACTACCCAGGTTTTAGGTATTCTTCCTCAGCTAAAACATGCATGTGGAACCCAAGTATGATCAACCATGTGAATGGGAGACGTGTTCAAATATGTCTCAGTTTTCCTCCCCTGGTACTCGGGTGCAACATTCCAGACGCTTTACTAACACTCTGCCCACTTGGAAAGTCAGCACCTTTAACCTCCTGTTTGGCCCAGTTTGCAATTTCTGCGGAAGATGAACAGGAATAGCGAGAACCAATGAGAGGCTAGCTGGAGGTGTTTGGACGGGCAAATTTAACTCTCATTTCCCACCAGGAAGAGGAATTAACCAAAGGCTCAGCATGCCGGGCCGGAACCAGATTAGGGCCTGAAGCCATCCTGCGGTGTTGCGGCCAGCTCACAAGAAAGCGAGTTGAAGAAAGGAGCTCAGGGGCACTGCAATTGACAAACCAGCAGAGTTATAAATGACAGCTATCGTCCAAAAATAGACTGAAGTAAGGCTGCCAAGAGGACTTGAAAGCGGGGCAGAATTGCAGGAAACCGATTTCAGGAGGTAGACTGGAATTGCATTGAAAGCATAGGAAAAGAGGCAGAACGTCCACAGTGATGCACTTGGCCAAAAAGGGCATATGGGTTTTTTCCTGAATATATTCAGGAAAAAACGCATACGCCCTTTTTGGCCAACCAAGCAAGCTTGCAAAGGAAATCTGCACTACAATGAAGTCTCACTTCCCCCCGGTCAAAAGGGCCATCTGAAAAAAGTGTAAAATCCAGAAAGGCAGGACAGGACATGGAGAACTGGGAGCCTTGTTATGCTGATGGGCGGGATGTAAATTGCCAACAGCCACTCCGGAGAAGTGTATGGTGTTTCCTGAAACATCTAAAAAACAAAGCAACAGAGCCTAGTGCACTTCCACTTATGGTCCTATAGCTTAGGGAAATTAAAATCAAAAAGACACAGCCACCCCAAAGTTTGGGACGCCTCTGTTTACAAGAACCT
Source organism: Delphinus delphis (assembly GCF_949987515.2). Classification (NCBI taxonomy): domain Eukaryota; kingdom Metazoa; phylum Chordata; class Mammalia; order Artiodactyla; family Delphinidae; genus Delphinus; species Delphinus delphis. Next base: position 88,001 of record NW_027193054.1, read on the forward strand.
CGTTTACCGTACAAGTTCAATATCACAGAAAGTGAAAAATGGATAAAGAAGTTGTGGTACTCATGTACAAAGCAATATCACTCAGCAATGAAATCTATGTCACCAGGCCCGTAGCAGCATAATGAGTGGATTCGGGTATGGTGATTCTAACTGAAATAAGTCACACAGAAAAAGAAACATCAAAAAATATCACTAATACATGGAATTTAAACTTGGCTACAGAGGAACTGAATTACAAAACAGAACAGGGTCTCAAATTTAGAAAACCAACTTATGCTTGCTTAAGTGGAAAGGTGAGTTGGGGTGCTGCATAAAACCAGAGACTGAAATGAGCACAGATAAAGTTCCTTAAGCCAAATATGGAATAGACAAGAGCTACTCCTTGCTCAACGAAATGGACTCCACACCCCATATTAAACGCCTAAGAATATACCAGACTAGTAATTATCTTAAAACCTATGGATTGCTATGTCTCCAAAAGAGAATCAAGCGTGTGTACAAGGGTCATTAACGCAGCAGTGATAGGATTGGAGAGATTCGGTGAGCAAATGAAGACCCTTTGAAGTCATATTGCATGGTACCCATTCCAAAGGTCTTAACTCTCCAGGTTTAAGGTATTCTTCCTTCAGCTAAAACATGCATGTGGAACCCAAGTATGATCAACCATGTGAACGGGAGACGTGTTCAAATATGTCTCAGTTTTCCTCCCCTGGTACTCGCGTGCAACATTGCAGACTCTTTACTAACACTCTCCCCACTTGGAGAGTCTGCGCCTTTAACCTCCTGTATGGCACAGTTTGCAATTTCTGTGGAAGATGAACAGGAATAGCGAGAACTAATGAGAGGCTAGCTGGAGGTGTCTGGACGGGCAAATTTGACTCTCATTTCCCACCAGGAAGAGGAAATAACCAAAGGCTCAGTGTGCCGTACCGGAAGCAGATTAGGGCCTGAAGCCATCCTGCGGTGTTGCGGCCAGCTCAAAAGAAAGCGAGTTGAAGAAAGGAGCTCAGGGGCACTGTAATTCACAAACCTGCAGAGTTATAAATGACAGCTATCGTCCAAAAATAGACTGAAGTAAGGCTGCCAAGAGGACTTGAAAGCGGGGCAGAATTGCAGGAAACCGATTTCAGGAGGTAGACTGGAATTGCATTGAAAGCATAGGAAAAGAGGCAGAACGTCCACAATGATGCACTTGGCCAAAAAGGGCGTATGCGTTTTTTCCTGAATATATTCAGGAAAAAACGCATACGCCCTTTTTGGCCAACCAAGCAAGCTTGCAAAGGAAATCTGCACTACAATGAAGTCTCACTTCCCCCCGGTCAAAAGGGCCATCTGAAAAAAGTGTAAAATCCAGAAAGGCAACAGGCCATTGAGAACTGGGAGCCTTGTTATGCTGATGGGCGGGAGGTAAATTGCCAACAGACACTCGGGTGAAGTGTATGGTGTTTCCTGAAACATCTAAAAAACAAAGCAACAGAGCCTAGGGCACTTCCACTTATGGTCCTATAGCTTAGGGAAATTAATATCAAAAAGACACAGCAACCCCAAAATTTGGGACGGCTCTTTTTACAGGAATCTCTTCTACGGCACAAGTTAAATATCCCAGAGAGCAAATAATGGATAAAGAAGTTGCGGTACTTCTGTACAACAGAATACCACTCAGCAATGAAATCTATGTCACCAGGCCCGTACCACCATAATGAGTGGATTGAGGCACGATGATTCTAAGTGAAATAAGTCACACAGAAAAAGAAACATCATAAGGTATCACTAATACACGGAATGTGAACTTGGCTACACATGAACTGAATTACAAAACAGAACAGGGTCTCAAGTTTAGAAAACCAACTTATGCCTGCTTAAGGGGGAAGGTGAGTTGGGGTGCTGCATAAAAGCAGAGTTTGAAATTAGCACAGATACCGTTCCATAAGCCAAATATGTAATAGACAAGAGCTACCCCTTGCTCAACGAAATGGATTCAACAATGAGGTATCACCTCACACCTGGTAGAATAGGCATCATTGAAAATCTACAAACAAAAAATGCTGGAAAGGGTGTGGAGAAAAGGAACACTCTTCCACTATTGTTGGGAATATAAATTGATACAGTCATTATGGAGAACAATATGGAATTTCTTAAGAAACTAACAATAGAATTACCATATGATACAGCAATCCCAGTACTGGACATATACCCAGACAAAACCATAAATCAAAAAGAGTCATTCACCGCAATGTTCATTGCATCACTATTTACAATATCGAGGTAATGGAAGCAACCTAAATGCCCACAGACAGACGAATGCATAAAGCTGTGGTACATATATAAAATGGAATATTACTCAGCCATGAAAAGGAATGAAATTGGGTCATTTGTAGAGACGTCGATGGATCTAGAGACTGTCATACAGAGTGAAGTAAGTCAGAAAGAGAAAAACAAATCTTGTATATTCATGCATATATGTGGAACCTAGAAAAACTGTACAGATTAACCATTTTGCAAGGCATAAATAGAGCAACAGATGTAGACAACAAACGTATGGACAACAAGGGGGGAAAGCTGTTGGGGGGGTGGTGGTGGGAGGAGTTGAGAGACTGGGATTGGCATGTATACATTTATATGTATAAAATAGATAACCAATAAGAACCTGCTGTATAAAAATATAAAATAAAATTCAAAATTAAAAAGAAATAAAATTTAAAAAATAAAACAGAAAAAACAATTATTCCCTGCACATACATGTATTTATATGAATAAATTATTTCCATGCTTATATCTGTAAATACAAAAAAGAGGAATAAAATCTACCTTGAACCAAAAACGAAAAAGAGAAAAAAAACACAGAACCCACCAGTTACACAGAGGAAAACCGTATCAGGGCACTTGCTCCAGTTGTAAACAATTCTGAAGTTGGTCAGTGGTGGGGAATCGTCTCCCATTCAGCCAGCAGCCCCCACGCAACAAGCGTCCTCATTGCAAAGCTGGGGCACCGTGCCGAGGCATCTGTGAGTAAACGTGAGCTGAGCCCCAGGCCAGTTGCTGCTGAACTATTCCCACCCATCCCAGGTAAAACACCTGAATATATACAAGGACTTGAAAGCCTAGAGGAAGGGCCATAGAGCCACACGAGTGACAGCATGCCGGCCGACTTGGTGCCTGCAGGCCAGCCAGGATGGTCCTGGCCCTGGGTGCTCTTCTGGAAGATTTCCATTTCCCTGCCTGAGATACCCGTCCTGTCCCTGCCCCCACTGCTTTTTTCCTTCCTCACCTCTGCCCAGGGAGAAATTCCAGCAGCAGGTATGGGTGACACATCCTCTTCTTTAGCAGGTGGCAGCCTGGCAACTGCTGCAGAAAGTCCAGCAGAGCCCCACTCACACTGGGCCACCCACAAAGCCGTGGCCTCTCACTCCCTCCCACCAGCCCAGCCCCGAGACTACTGACAGGGCAGAGAAAATGGCGTCAGGCACGGCTGCAGGGGCTCTTGCTGCCTGGAGTGGTATTTATATTGATCTCAACCCAGGCACACCTGGGGAGGGCTGGCCGGCACGGTAAGGCTGCCCAGGTCAGCCAATCATCACCCCTCAGGGGCTCACAGTTGCAGAAAATGGAACTTGCTGAACCGGCCAGGTCCAAGGAACAGGTGTGGGCTCCTGAGAGTCAGGATAGACAAGGGGCTGCAGCTTTGGCTTGTTTTCTAATCATTTTATCTGGCCCATGAGTGGGAGACAACTTCAAGAAAACCCTCTCCTAATGAGAGGAACCCAGGAGTCAGGGAGAGGAGGGGTGGGTGGTGGTTGGAGACAGAGGCCTGGTGCCCCGGGTGCAGTGGAAGTCTCTGGAAGACCAGGTGGAGGGAGGCCTCACGGAGTGATGCCCAGGGTCACAGACCTGTCGCAGCTGCTGTTTGTTAGTTCAAGTCCTGCTCTGAGGTGCTCTGTGTCAGCTCTGAGCGACAGGTGAGCTGGGGGTGCTCTGCAATGAGGGCTATGTGCACGGTTCCTGTGTGCCCAGCCCTGCCACGGTACCTGCAAGGGTAGCTCTGTATCCTGGGAGGGGCCTGACCACGAGAGCCCCGTGGGCTGGGGTGGGGGTGGGGTACCTGCCCAGGTGAGCTCCATATTCTGGGATTGGTCTGACCACGAGAGCCCCATGGGCTGCTGGGGACCTGGTAAAGGATGTCAGGACAGTCAGTGAAGCCACCGAGGATATACCTCCAGTTGCTCCTAATTCCTACACCCTGCTGGTCATTCTACCAACCACCAGGACATGGTATTCTGTATTAGTCTTCAATGATGCCTTCTTTTGTATTCCATTAGTCCCAGAGTCACAAGAAATTTTGGCTTGTGAGTGGCAGGACTCCACATACAACTAAAACAATACTTCCGGGCCGTCTGGCCCCAAGGGTGCAAAAATTCCCACACCATCTTTGGGGAAAGCTTAGCTAAAGACCTAAAAGTTCTACCTCTGGAAAAGGAAACCCTCCTTCAATATGCAGACGACATTCTGATCGCCAGCCCTACTAAGGAGGCCTCTGAACTACCAAGCCAATAAAGGATAGAAGTTGTCCAAGAAAAAGCTCAAATATCACAGACTGCGGTGACCTGCCTGGGCTTCATTCTCACAGAAGGTCAGAGAAGCCCATCCCAGGAAAGGGAAGAAACCATTTTCAGCCTTACCCCTTTCTAAAACTAGAAGACAGCTTAGGGGTTCCTGGGGAGGCCAGGGTTTGCTGCTTCTGGATCCCTAACTACAGTCTACTAGCTGGGCCTCTATATGAAACACTGAAAGGAAAAGATGATGATCCTTTTGAATAGAATCCAGAAGTGACCTTTCAAGAATGGAAAGAGCAGTCAATTCAGACCCTTGCCCTGGAACTCCCTAATTTAGCTAAACCCTTTGACCTTTACATTCCCGGTGAAAGGTGAATCGCCATTGGAGAATTAGTGCAAAAACTGGGACCACTTGAAATGGAACAATGCAAGAATGCCATCCAGGTAGGATAAACTACGGTCACTAAGGGGCTTGGCCCACTGCCACATCTGGCCAAGATACTGGCGGTATCTAAAAACCTGGAAATCAGCAGCCCAAAAGGCCACCTCCCTCCTAAGGGAAAAGGACCCCACGTGGTGATCCTAACCACCAACCATGCCCTGAAGTTGCAGGGTTCGCTCCGTGGGCACACCGACCTCGAGTGAGGAGGCCCTCCAACTCCAACATCCAGAGAGATAACCGGGGGCAACAGGGCACCATGACGACTCGTGTGAACATCACTTGACCTGGAGTTTCTCTCATAAAACAACAAGAGTGTGTCCCAAAAGAGTAGACTACTGCTTGCAGGACTTACTGCACCCAGAGGGGAGCTAATAATCTTGGCGGGGGAACAGTATACCACACTGTCACCATAGAAAAGCCGACAGACACCGTGATGATGGTGGCCAATAAGACCGGCTGGACTCCTGTTTACTTCAAAAGGCTGTTGACTCAGTAGCCATCATGGTCCTTGATCACCACTGACCCTGGACTGTCTGGGAGTTGAGCGGGCAGGGCTCTGACACCTGGTGCTGTTTGTACGTTAATTCAGGGGCCTAATTGAAGAAAGCGCAGACTACTGGTCAGAGCATCTAGGCTGGCAGAGACGGTCAGCCTAAGGTGGCCGAACAAATGTGGGGCGGGGTGAAACCGGCCCCCACAGCGTCTCTGCACATCTCTTTCCTGGACCCTTAAAGGTCATTAGAATCTATAACACTTCCAATGCTGGTGCTCAGGTGGACGAGCAGGGAGGCAGGGGTCCTGGGGACAATCAACGTCACCGGGAGGCTGCTGGGGAGAAGCTCTGACCCTCGCCCCAGGGTATGAGGGCTCCCAACTCAGCACTCAGCAGTTACAGAAGAAGGGTCTGCACCCTCAGCACTCCAAGAATGAGGAACGGGACAAAAGGCAGAGGAGGGGTTTGTCCCCAGCAAAGCCCATTAAAAATCCCTGGGAGATAAAAATAGAATCTGGGCAATAAAGTCAAGTCTAACCTTTTTTATCCTTTGTGCTTTGTCTAATTTCACGTGCTCCTAGGGTCCCGCATGCAGAGGTTCCACACCCGGCACTTCAGACCAGATTTCCTAGTGCAGAATGGCTGGGTCGACACCTCAGCTCCTGGGGCCCAGTGCAGACTCCACGATATAGAGCCTGAGCTACAGCCAACCCGGCCCTCGAGAGCTCCGCCGCCTCCCTCCCTCCCACTGACTCTGACAGGATCTCTACACAGCAGCCCAGCCCACAGCCCACGGGGTAGTGCATGCTCTCACCTCTCCATTCTCTGATCAAAATATAAAGTTTCCTTTGCTTGTGAACCAAACTCAGTCTCGATCTGTTGGCCCCAATGACACTGGGCAGGGGGACACTTGTTGGGGTCCACTCTGGAGGATCAGTAACAGAAATTGAGACTATTGTAACCTCAATGAACAGATGTGTGAGCCAAACTGTAGTTAACATAGAACAGTGTATAAGGCTCGGGTAAAATAAGATGTTTTTAACACTTCCATTTGATATTTCCATCACTTTTTATAAGCAAGTTCAGTGAAAAGGTTTGTCTTATTTGTCAGGTCAATATTAGAGAAACGAAGTGATTTCTTTCCAAGGATGTACAGCTAATAATCTTGGTTAAACCTTCAATCTTGTTTTAAATGCTTTTCCATTGAAAATGATACCTCTCTTTCAGCTCCCCCATTTCTGAGAAGTATAAAATCTTATAATTTATTATTACCAAAGGGGAAAGGTGGGAGGAGGGATAAATTAACAGTTTGGAATGAACACATACACACTGCTATGTATAAAATAGATCATCAACAAGGAACTACTGTATAGCACAGGGAACTACACTCAACATTTTGCAATAACCTATAAGGGGAAATAATCTGAAAAAGAATAGATATTTTTATTGACATCATCTATCAATGACAGTTAAAGTGTAGCCTAAGGGAAGCTGGTGGTGAGTGCTTCTGACCCTGAAGACTTCAATCATCTAAAGTTTGGACTCTGCCTACTTCCCAAGGCCCTTAATGAACATATGTGTAGCCGTAGCTTAAAAAATTCCCCAGTTTGGGTTTCGGGGAGACACTGATTTTGAAAAAGCCCTGGTGTTCTCCTTACATGAATGGGACTCTTCCTACTGCTAAAACATGTCTGTCACACCCAGAGGATGGTATACCGTCTGATCGGGAAGAGTTTGGAAAAGGCATCTCATCTCCTCATCTCCTGGTGCTCGGGTTCACCCCTCCAGCGTCTTTACTAACAGTCTCCCCACTTGGAGATGTCAGCACTGTCAACATCCTGTTGCGTACAGTTTGGAATTTGTCCAGAGGATGAAGCGGAAGGATGAGGAACAATGAGAGACAAGTCCTAGGTGTTCAGACAGGCACATGTCACTCTAATTTCCAATCAGGAAGACGAATTGACCAAAGGCTAGGGTTGCCCATGGAAACAGTATAGGGCTTGAGGAAATCCCGCTGCTTTGTGGCCAGTTCCCATAAACACAAGTTGAACAATGGAACTCAGGGGCAGTAAAATTCACAAAACTGCAGAGTTGAAAATATCCATCACTGAAAAATGTCTTGAGGAAAGTCAGAAAAAAGGACTTGTAAGCAAGGGAGAATGGCAGGAAAGGGATTTGAGGAGGTAGAAAGGACTCGCCATTAAGCACAAGAAAAGGAGCTGAACATTGCCAACATTGCCAACATTGCAGTTGGCCAAAAAGGGTGTATGCGTTCTTTTCTGTATATATTCAAGAAAAGGGCATACACTTTTTTAGCCAACCAAACAGGTGGGCACTGGAAGTCAATACTACAAAAGATATCACTTCGCATCAGTCAGAAGAGCCATCCTCATAAAGCGTAAACAACAGAAATGCAGGACAGGGCAACGAGAAGAGGGAGCCCTGTGAGACTTATAGTGGAAATGTATATTGCCAACGGCCATTCTGGAGAAGTGTATTGTGTTTACTAAAGCATCTAAAAAATGAGCTACAGAGCATAGGGCACTTGCACTCATGGGCGTATATCTTGGGAAAAACAAAAATCGAGAGGACACAGGCACCCCAATGTTTACCCCCTCTCTGTTTAAAAGATCCTCGACTAGGATATAACTTAAATGTCTCTGGAGGGAAAAAATGGATAGAGATGTGGTACTTAGGTAGAGTGGAATATTATTCAGCCTGGAAATCAATGAAATATGGCCAGTTGTAACAACTCCAGAGGAGTTACGTATGATCATTCTAAGTGACAGAATTCAAAAAGAAAAAGACACATATCATAAGATATCACTTAAAGGTGGAATCCAAAATGGCTACACATGAAATAAATTACAAAACAAAAACATAGTCAAATATGTAGAAAACACGCATAAGGCTGCTAAACGGGAAAGGTGGGGAGGGGTGAGGCATCATCCAGGAGGTTGAAATTAGCAAAGATACCATTCCAAATACCAAACTGATAATCAACAAGGCCTACACGGTAGCTAAAAGAACTGCACTCAGCACACTCAAGTCACCGGAAAAGAATATATACGACTGGTAAGAATCTGAAAAAGAATTTATTGATGTCTCTCTGTACGTGAATCAAGTGGATGTACAGCAGCAAGAAACAGAGCTTTGAAAATCAGCTGTAACCAATATAGTAATAAATTGAAAAAAATAAACGACAGAGAGACAGAGAAAACCTCTTACAACTTTTCCTCAGGGACGGTGATGCAACATGGATTGAACACATCTAGACCCACAGCAGGATGAGACATAAGGCTGGAAACTGTTTGCACTAAGAGAAATGTGAGGTTGGGTGAGGAAATGCACACCCTTTAAAGTAATACTACCTGGTACCCATTCAATGGGTCCCAAATCTGCAGGTTCAAGGGATCTTCCTACAGCTAAAACATGCATGGAAAACCCAGAGGACTGTACACCATGTGATCGGGAGATGTGTCTAAAATGCACCTCATTTATCCTCTCCTGGTGCTCCTGTTCACCATTCCAGCCACGCTACTTAGAATCTCCCCACTTGGAGAATCAGCACATTTAAACTTCTGTTTCACACATTTTGCAAATTGTGAGGAGGATGAACGGGAAGAGGGGGAACCAATGAGAGAAGAGTTGTAGGGGTTTGGACGGGCACATATCACTCTAATTTCCCATTAAGAATAAGAATTAAAGAAAGGCTCAGCCTGCCTCGCTGGAGCCAAAATAGGGCCTGAAGCAATCCTGTGGGTTTGAGGCCAGCTCACAAAAGAGCAACTTAAAAAATGGAGCTCAGGGTCACTGCAATTCACAAACCTGCAGAGTTATAAATGAAAACTAACGTCCAAAAATATGTTGAGGTAAGGCAAAGAAGAGGATCTGAATGCAAGACAGAATTGCAAGAAACAGATTTCAAGAGATAGATTGGACTCGTCTTTAACGCACATGAAAAGCGGCAGAATTTCGACAATGATGCAGTTGGCCCAAAAGGGCGTATGCGTGTTTTCCTGATTATATCCAGGAAAAAACGCATACGCACTTTATGGGCAACGAAGCAAGCAAGCAATGCAAATGTGCACAACAAAGAAGTCTCACTTCCCACCGGTCAAAAGGGCCATCCTAAAAAATTGTAAAAACCAGAAATGCAGGACAGGCCATGGAGAACAGGGAGCCTTTATACGCTGATGGGCAGTGTGTGAACTGCCGAGAGCCACTCTGGAGAAGTGTATGGTGGTTCCTAAATCATCTAAAAAACAGAGCTACAGAGCATAGGACACTTCCAATCATGGGAGTATATCTAGGGAAGTCTAAAAATCAACAAGACACAAGCACACCACAGTTTAGGGCTACTCTGTTTACAAGAACCTCAACTTCAGTACACCTTAAATATCCCAGGAAAGAGAACAATGGATAAAGAAGATGTGGTACTTATGTACAATGGAATATCTCTTCACCATGAAATCAATGTAATAAGGCTAGTAGAAGGATAAAGAGTGGATTTAGGTCCGATAATACTACTTGAAATAAGTCAAACAGAAAAAGAAACATATCATAAGATATCACTTATAGAGGGAGGGTAAATATGGCTGCACAAGAAATGAATTACAGAACAGAACAGTGTCTCACATTTAGAAAACACACTTATGTCAGCTTAAGGGGAAAGGAGAGGTGGGGTGATGCATAAAACCAGAGTTTGAAATTAGCACAGATACCGTTCAATAAACCAAATAGGTATTAGACAAGATCTACACCTTGCTCAATGAACAGGCCTCAACACACCCTATACACCGCAGAGAAATATATCTGAGGAATAAGAATCTTAAAACCCATGTATTGATATATCTCCATAAGGGAATCAAGTGTGTGCAGAGCGGCACAAACACAGCAGTGAAAAGGAGCTAAACCCCATTATAGAAATAAATTTTAAAAACAAAACGCTGAAACAATGAAAGAGAGAAAAATTCTTACAAAATTCGCTCAGGGGCTGTGATGCAACCTGGATTGACCACATATAAACCCACAGCTGGATAAGACATAAGGCTGGACACTTGGGGCTGACAGGATTGGTGAGCTTTGGTGAGCAACTGCCGAAAGTTTAATGCAATACTTCATGCTACTCAGTCCAAGGGTCCCAACACTCCAGGTTGAAGGGAATCTTCCTACAGCTAAACCATGCTTGGGAAACCCAGCGACTGGTATACCATATGATCGGGAAAGGTTTCTAAAACGCACCTCATTTTTCCTCTCCTGGGGCTCCGGATCGACATTCCAGCCGCTTTACTAACAACATCCCCACATGGAGTCAATGCCTTTAAGTTCTGGTATCGCACAGTCTGCAGTTAGTGCAGAGGATGAATGGGAATAGGGGGAACCAGTGAGAAACTAGCTGTAGCGGTTTCAATGGGCACATGTCACTCTAATATCACATCAGTAAGAAGAATTAACCAAAGGCACAGCAAGGTGCCCCAGAAGAAAAATAGGGCTTCAAGGAATCCTGTGGTTACGGGGCAAGACCACAAAAATAAGAGCTAAAAAATGGAGCTAAGGGCCACTGCAATTCAAAAACCTGCAGAGTTATAAAGGCCAACTATTTTTAAAAAATATATTGAGGTAAGGCTATGAAGAGGCATTGAAAGCAAGGCAGAATTGCAGGAAACCGATTTCAGGAGGTAGACTGGAATTGCATTGAAAGCATATGAACAGAGTCAGAAACTCGACAATGATGCACTTGGCCAAAAACGGCGTATGCGTTTTTTCCTGAATATATTCAGGAAAAAACGCATACGCCCTTTTTGGCCAACCAAGCAAGCTTGCAAAGGAAATCTGCACTACAATGAAGTCTCACTTCCCCCCGGTCAAAAGGGCCATCTGAAAAAAGTGTAAAATCCATAAAGGCACGACAGGCCATGGAGAACTGGGAGCCTTGTTATGCTGATGGGCGGGATGTAAATTGCCAACAGCCACTCTGGAGAAGTGTATGGTGTTTCCTGAAACATCTAAAAAACAAAGCAACAGAGCCTAGGGCACTTCCACTTATGGTCCTATAGCTTAGGGAAATTAAAATCAAAAAGACACAGCCACCCCAAAGTTTGGGACGCCTCTGTTTACAAGAACCTCGTTTACGGTACAAGTTCAATATCACAGAAAGTGAAAAATGGATAAAGAACTTGTGGTACTTACGTACAATGCAATATCACTCAGCAATGAAATCTATGTAATCAGGCCCGTAGCAGCATAATGAGTGCATTCAGGTATGATGATTCGAACTGAAATAAGTCACACAGAAAAGAAACATCATAAGGTATCATTAATACACAGAATGTCGACTTGGCTACACATGAACTGAATTACAAAACAGAACAGTGTCTCATGTTTAGAAAACCAACTTATGCTTGCTTAAGGGGGAAGGTGATTGGGGTGCTGCATAAAACCAGAGATTGAAATGAGCACAGATAAAGTTCCTTAAGCCAAATATGGAATAGACAAGAGCTACTCCTTGCTCAACGAAATGGACTCAACACCCCATATTAAACGCCTAAGAATATACCTGACTAGTAAGTATCTTAAAACTTATGGATTGCTATGTCTCCAAAAGAGAATCAAGCGTGTGTACAGGGGCATAAACGCAGCAGTGATAGGATTGGAGAGGTTCGGTGAGCAAATGAAGACCCTTTGAAGTCATATTGCATGATACCCATTACACGGGTCTCAACTCTCCAGGTTTAAGGTATTCTTCCTTCAGCTAAAACATGCATGTGGAACCCAGAGTATGATCAACCGTGTGAACGGGAGACGTGTTCAAATATGTCTCAGTTTTCCTCCCCTGGTACTCGGGTGCAACATTCCAGATGCTTTACTAACACTCTCCCCACTTGGAGAGTCAGCACCTTTAACCTCCTGTTTGGCCCCGTTTGCAATTTCTGCGGAAGATGAACAGGAATAGCGAGAACCAATGAGAGGCTAGCTGGAGGTGTCTGGACGGGCAAATTTAACTCTCATTTCCCACCAGGAAGAGGAAATAACCAAAGGCTCAGCGTGCCGTACCGGAACCAGATTAGGGCCTGAAGCCATCCTACGGTGTTGCGGCCAGCTCAAAAGAAAGCGAGTTGAAGAAAGGAGCTCAGGGGCACTGTAATTCACAAACCTGCAGAGTTATAAATGACAGCTATCATCCAAAAATAGACTGAAGTAAGGCTGCCAAGAGGACTTGAAAGCGGGGCAGAATTGCAGGAAACCGATTTCAGGAGGTAGACTGGAATTGCATTGAAAGCATAGGAAAAGAGGCAGAACGTCCACAATGATGCACTTGGCCAAAAAGGGCGTATGCGTTTTTTCCTGAATATATTCCGGAAAAAAAGCATACGCCCTTTTTGGCCAACCCAGCAAGCTTGCAAAGGAAATCTGCACTACAATGAAGTCTCACTTCCCCCCGGTCAAAAGGGCCATCTGAAAAAAGTGTAAAATCCAGAAAGGCAGGACAGGCCATGGATAACTGGGAGCCTT